>NC_051063.1:67469517-67724517 GCF_004664715.2 Peromyscus leucopus
CTTTCTTTTGGGCCACCAACCAGGTCCCAAATAAAGACACGGAGACTTAATATTAATTAAGAATGCTTGGCTTTTTATGTTTGCCCCACCAGCTCTCAAAACTTATTTTAACCTGTTTCTCTTCATCTACTTTTGCCCTGGGGCTTTTAACCTTTCTTTCATTCTGTATGTCCTACTTCCCTGCTTGCTCCATGTCTGTCTGTCTGGCAGCTGCCTGGCCGGCTCTGGGCATCTCCCTCTCTTTCTCCATTGTTCCCTCATCTCTTTTGTCTCTGTCTGTCTGTCTGTCTCTCTCTCTCTCTCTGTCACCTAGATTCCTCCTCCTACTTACTCTCTCTGCCCACCAGCCTTGCCAAATCCCCCTACTGTCTAGCTATTGGCTGTCCAACTCTTTATTAGACCAATCCAGTGCCTTAGGCAGGCAAGGTGAAACAAATGGAACACATCTTTACATAATCAAACAAATGCAGCATGAACAAATGCAACACACCTTTACACAGTTCAAGTAATAGTCCACAACATAAACAAATGTAACACATCTTCACATAGCTAAAGGGATATTCCACAACAGAATTCAACATTATATATATATATAAAGCCTTGAAAACTTTCACATCCACATTTCACAGACTGAGCTGGTGCATATTCGGTACACACTATGAGTGAATGCTGAGCAGGCGCTAAGGCCACAGAGGGACCAAGCAAACGGATCACAAAGCAAACACTGAGGGGAAGTGAGCCCAGCAGCGCTCAGAGCCTTCAACACTGAAGACACCGCTCACTAGCTTTCAGGTGGACACAAGATTCCTGCTGGATGAGTCACAGAGCCTGTATCCCTCCTGGCCCAAGAGGTCCTGCCCTGTCCCTTGGAAGGGAGCCTAGGAAGGTGGAGTCTCAGGGGCTGTCCACCTTTCTCAGCGAGTCTGCCCGGCCCTAGCTCAAACAGGCTCTCTGCCTTTGAACCCTTCCCCCTAGATCTGCCAGCCCCCAGGGAGTCACGGGCACATCAAGACCACGAAACACAAACCACTGCAACTCAGAGTTACATTTCTTTTCATGTTTTAAACATCTGACTTCTCCAAACTGCTTACTCCGGTTTTCCTTCCTGACCCAAACTCTCTATTCTCTGGTCGTAGTCAACATGCCCAGATTCCTCCACCAGCACAAAGCCTTACCTGTACAGTGGGTGCTAAACCCTGGAGATGGCGAAGTGCACCCCAAGGGTGAGCCAATGATGAAGGGGATGGAAAGTGGGTCAGATGATAATATGACAGGGGACATGTTCCAGAAGGTTTTCATTTAGCTACAAAGCTCCTTTTGTTGTCCCCAAGTCATCAGTAACAACTGAACCTATGAGACCTCTGAATGTTCGGCCAGCTCAGCTTTCCACGGAAGTCATAGGATGTGCCTTAAGATGCATATTGTTCTTGTATTCATCCCACATCATTTGACCTTGGTCAGCTGAGACACATGTCACCATGGGACTCAGTCACTATGCAAAAGTCACACAAACTCAGATGACAACAATGACATTACATGGTATGATCCTCGGGACGGGCTACGGTACATGAAGTTCTGTTGGCAGAAGTGATGCCATGTAGCTTACAACTTTATTTTTAGGATTTCAGATCTCTGGTTTTTAGGATGCCTACAGGATAGTCAGAGAATCATGCAGGTGGTATTGGCTGTCATGGTGACTGAGGGCTGCCCTGGGCATTAGTGAGCAGGACACAGCTCCTAGAAGGTACAACTCTTGTGCCATGGGCACTTCCAGATGAATCCCTGAGGCAAGGTACTTCCACTCATCAAGGCGCCACCTAGGTAGGTAAGGTAAAGGATGCCCACATCCCACACACACACACACATTGAGTGTCAATTTAAAAAAAAAAATCACCTACAATCTTGCCAGCCTGAGATATTTACTCTCAGTATTTTAGCAGATTTCTTTCAGTCTACTCTTTTTTGATATTTAGATGTGATCCTTATAGTAAGGATCAGCTGGGTTACAAAGATTCCTGGGAATTTTGCTTTCAAAAAACTGGAGAATAGTTTCATTTGTAGAGAACCCTGCCTGGATTTACTCAAGGACTTGTTTGTAGGCAAGCAAACTGTCAGCTTTTATTCTTCCCTGTGCCCTCCTGGGTGGTAGGTGACTGAACCATGTTGCAGCCCCTTAAGAGCTGCAGGCTGTGGCCAGCTCTGGATTGCAGAGGACAACCTGGTGTCACTGCCCCCAGCTCTGTTCCTGTCTCATCTTCGATTCAAGGTCCTCTTCTTCAAAAGTGGCCCTGCCACGATGGAGAGCAGAGTGCCTGAGAGGAAATGGGCCTTCATTTGTCTTGCAAATTAAACTCTATTAACCCCACAGGCTGCTCCTTGAACATGCTTCTAATATTAGCGTGGCTGCATACATTATGCAGATGCCATGTTTGGAGCACTACGCTGGATACAAAATATTTTACAGTCCTCAAACCTGAAGAATTACAACGGTTCAGTAGCAGGAAGTCTGGAGAGTTTGTTACTCCGAGGAAGCACAATTACGGAAGTTGTAATCGTCAGTTAAAGAGAGCATCGAGGAAAACAACCATACTATATAGCTTCCTTTGCTGAATGTCGGCATGGACCAAGTTTTGTAAGCTATGACCTCAGAGAAATCATATCATCTGATTTTTAAGGCAGGCCCCTGAAGGTGTCATACGATCATCTATTTTATCATGCACTTATCGGCCGTTCAGTGACAGATGGGTTGGAATTGTTTTGCACAGCTTATAAAAATGTAGCTTTCTCTTTCAAATGTCAGAGTAACCACCCATCAACTTCTTTTTCTTACACACACACACACACACACACACACACACACACACACACACACACGTAAATGTGGGTATGACACATCCTAAGAACACATGTGGGGTGTGGGGTGTGTGTGTGTGAACCGGGTATGCCATACCATGGCATGAATGTGGAGTTTAGAGCATAATTGTGGGTGTTGGTCCTTGCCTTCCACTTCATTTGATACACAGTCTCTGTTGTTTTTCTGCTGTGTAGCCAGGCTAGCTGACCTGAGAGCTCCTGGTATAACCACTCTGTCTCTGCTCCCATCTCACTAAATGAGCGCTGGGTTAACAGATGCTCCTGTGATGTGTTCAGCTTTTATGTGAGCTCTGTAGATCTGAACTCAGGCCCTAACACTTGTGTGGCCTGTGTGTTTATTCACTGAATCACCTCCCAAGCCCCAGCCTGCCAATTTCTTCACACAATTCTCTGTGAATTTTCTTTTCTTTTAATGGGAATGCTCTATATCCACTTCACAATTTCAGGAGAATTGACAGTATAACCATACTGTCCCCTCCAGTCTAAGAACAGAATGATCTCTCCAATAACTTATATATTGTTTTATTTATATCATTTAAGGCTTTTTGTTTGTTTTCAGCATGTACATTCTGTAAATATCATTGGATATAAATTTATTTCACATTTCTTTTCTTTTTTTCTACCTCAGGTTGATATCCCTTACCCAAAATGTCTGGAACCTGTAGCATTTAGATCTAGATTCTTCTGTTTGAGTTTTGGAATATTTACTTACATTTTTACTAACTAGAATCTCTAATTTGAATATCCCAAACCTGAAATGACCTAAACTCATGAGTTTAAATACTGCGGGTGTCAATGCTCAGACACATTGATGCATTTAGGATTTCTAGATTAAGAATGTTCAACCAGGGCTGGAAAAATCGTTCAGCCATTAAAAGCACTGGCTGCTCTTGCAGAGGACCATGTTCCCAGCACCCACAGAGTGGCTCACAACCATCTGTAAATCCAGTCCCAGAGGATCCCTTCTTCTCAACTCTGTGGGTACCACGTGTGTATGGTGCACTTAGGCACCAGCAAACTTGTATCATAATGAGGGTCAGATGCCTTCTTCTGAGATCACTCATTCATCCTCATTTTTTTCTACTCATCTGTGAGCTGATTCTTTTTAAACATTCGACAGTCCCTTCTCTCAGGCTCCTAAGAGCAGTTCCCCTGGGCCATTATTTTTTCCCCCTTTTACATACTTCTGGCTCCTAGGTACTGCCCCTGAGGACCTCTGTGTTTGTGTTTACGGGACAGACTGTTGCATCCATTTGATGCCTTTTCCTGGTTATATATCAGGATCAAGCTGGCATCATGAGCAAAGGCAGAAAATGCCTCCTTATGTGTCTTCTGTAAGAGTTTTACTAAACTCATGTATTTCCCCAACAAAGGCAATTAGGCTGAATTTTTCAGTATGAAAAGGTTGATTTTATGACTCTATCATTATGGAACCAGCCTTGCTCCCCCTTTAGGATATCAGGTAGCTTAGGCTGGCCTTGAGTTAGGAGGCTGATCCTCCTGTCTCCACTTCCAAGTGCTGGGATTACAGGTAAATGCCACAGTGCCTGGTTTACTCAGCACAGGGAGTGGATCTAGGGTTTCCTGACACAGAAAGGAATGCCTTCCTTTCTACCAACAGAGCCACAACCTTAGCCAAGAAGTCTAGTCTATGGCTCAGCTATTGAGACAGAGTCCCATCCTGAGAGCTCCTCTCTTCTTGCTGTGTGTTACAGCTCTAAGGGGAAAGGTGTCCTGATGCTAGGAAGCCTAGGAATACCACAAAGTCACACCACACAACAACCCTCACCCAAGAGGGAGCTGCCTCTGCTCAGGCAAGCAGCAGCAGAGAACAGAGCAAGAGGCAGGCTTTATATAGGTTTCTTACATTTTATTTTCTTTTTTTTGAGCACGGATGAGTTTTCCAGGCAGGCAGGGGATTGGATGGATCTTATGACCTAATTTTGGGGTGAGCTCAGGGATTGGTGGGATTTTGTGGCCTGATCTTAGGCTTTTTTTTTTTTTTTTCCCCCTGTAGGGCAGGGCCTGGCCTCTCTCCCAGCCTGAGGGCCTGGAAACTGACATTATGGATGTTAGATAAGTCTGTGGGGGGTGGGGCCTAGTGGCATGTGCCTGAGGAGCACACACCACACAAATTCTGTGCTTTTTAAACTTTGTTCACTTTTCTGTGTAGTCCAATGTCATACACAGTCATCATCAATAGTGTTAATTTTGCCTATTCTCTTTTATTTGTCAATTTTGGTAGAAACATATAGTTCAAAAATTAAGTTTTTTTTTTAAACTTACATTTTCTGCTATTTTTCTGCTTCCTGTTTGACTGATCTCTATTAGTCCTATCAAGTTGGGTACGATTGGCTTTTACTTTATCATTTTTTAAAGATTTATTTTTATGTTTAGGTGTATGTGGATATACATACTTGTATGCATGAGACTCCAGAAGAGGGCAGTGGATTACAGGGAGTCATTAGATGTTAGTGTGGGTGCTGGGAGCAGAACTCAGGTCCTCTGCAAGAGCAGCAATCACTCCTAACTGCTGAGCCATCTCTCCAGCTAAATTTATTTTGAAAGCAGCTTTTATCATTGTTTAAAACCTTTCTGCCTTTATCATGAAAACTTAATGCTATAAGTTTCCTTTAGAACACAGCTCTAGCTGCAGCTCAAGATCTGATAGTTTGTAGTTTCACATTTATGGGATCCCAAATCTTTTCTAATTTCTCTCTGAGTTTGGACTAGATTGTTTAGAACGCTCAGCTACTCTGGTCCCCGCTTCCTGTTACTGATTCCTAACTGAATTCTACTCTAGTTAGAAAACACTTGATATAATTTGAGTACTTTACTTTCAAATCTATTCAGAAACTCTGGCCCGTCTTGGAACTGATAACACTTATGCTTGAAATGAGAGAATGCAGACTCAGCTTTTGACACAGTACTGTTCAAATGTCTGCTACAGCAGCATGGTGGGTAACACTGCTTAAACAGCCTGTTTCTTAGTGGTTCCACGTTTTAATCATTGAGAAGAATGATTAAAGGTGCTAAATGCCCACCTATCTCTGTGGACTCACGTAAGTCTCCTTTCTGCTGCGGTTTCTCACATTCTGAAATTCTTGTCAGGTACATACCATGTAAGATTCTGGTCATTCTGCCATGCCTAAAGCCTCTCCTTTGCTCTCTGTTCTTAGCCTGCTCCACCAGATACTAACACTGCTCCATCGGGTACCTTCTGGTCTCCTGACGTGTTCTTTACTTCTTCATATTGTAGCACCGTGCTTTCTATCTGAAGTTGGCTTCTCATAAGCAGCACATGGTCAGGTCTCAGTGCCCCGGGCCCGCACACGGCATTATGCTTCCTAGTACTTATTCCTTACGGCATTATGCTTCCTAGTACTTATTCCTTACGTCATTCCTGACGAGGCTGACCTGAAGAGAATCGTTTTAACTTGTATTTCACCTTCCTTTCCTTCCTAAGCCCTTCTCCTTATTCTCTTCCCGACCCCCTCTCCTCTTCTCTCCTCTCCCTCCTCCCCTCTCCTCCTCTCTCCTCTCCTCTTCCCCCTCTCCTCTATCCTCTGGACCCCTCCCCTCTCCTCCCCCTTTCCCTCCCCTCCCTTGTCCCCTCCCCTCTCCTTCCCCTTTTCCTCTCCTCTTCTTCCCCCTCCCCTCTCCTCCAACTTTCCTCTTCTCCCCTCCCCTCTCCTCCCCCTTTCCCTCACTTCTCCTCCCTCCTTTACTTCCTGGTTTTGGATTCAGACTTTTCTCATAGTTTCATTTAATCTCAGCTGCTGGGTAATGTTTTACCCTCTTTAAAATGTTTAAAATCATTCCCTTAGAGATTTCCTGTCGTTAAATTCTTTACATGCCTGAAATAAACCTAAGGTTCCACATAATGCCAGATTCTACCGGCTAATTTGTGCCCAAGACCATTTTCATCTCCTTCAGTGAGTAGACCAGGCTCTCCCTGGACACTTGACCCCCCATGCCAGGTGATGCTGACCTCATAGAGGTCACAGTCCTGGTACTGGGGTCCATACTCATTACTTTTGGTGGAGTCACTGTGAGTCCAGATAATGCACTTCAGAAAAGGGGAAATGGATGGGGGTACAGCTCAGTGTTAGAGCTCTTACCTAGTGTGCACAGGTTCAAACTCCAGCAGCAAAAACAAAATAAAACAAAACAAAAAAGGGAGAAACCATCCTCCAAATTGAAGTGGGTGTTTTAAAGACTGCACTGTCCAATTGGTTTTAGTCTTAGCCTTCTGTTTACTGAAGCTATATTTTTCTATAACTCATGTGAATTTTGTCTGTTCTTCAAATTTTCCCTCTTGGTTTTCTTGCTGTTGTGGGGGAAAGGCAGGAGAACCACCACAGGACTGTCAGTTTATGCAGTCTCTCTGGCTTACAGATGGCCACTCCCTTGTGCGCACTGGCCCTGGGGCTCTCCTTTTCTCTTCTAAGGACAGTCTCAGACAGGCAGAAGACCCACTCCGACAACCTTACTGAATTAAATATCTTGTAAAAGACACAGCCACACTCTGAGATACTCAACACTAAGCCCCCAATTTATGAATCTTGGGGGATATAATTAACTTACACAAAACAGAGTGGGACAGTTCTATTTTTAAATCCTGCCCTATAGACAGACCTCTGGCCTCATTTCATCCCATCCCTGTCCTTCTAAAATACTCATGGCCACCTGCCTTGAGCATGTGAGGATTACCTCTGTGGCCACGGTGACAAATGTCTGCCAGTCTGAGCTTAGGCCATCCCGACAATGGCAGAGCCCTCCGCAGGAATGGCCTTTGCCTCTAGGGAAGGCACTGATGAGAAGCAGGGCTGGCTACCTGAACTTTCCTGAGGCTCCTAAGAAACACAGCCTCTTCTACTTGCTAGTAGGCTTTCCTTCTAGGAAACTGAGTCTCATGTGACCATTCAAGACTCTCCACAAGAGGTGTGAATCCCACTCATGCCTCATGGAGCTTTTCAGATAAGCCTGTCACAGCCAGCCACACCACAATTATTAGTGACGCAGGTCGTCTGCCTACACAGGCCATTGAGAATGTAAAACCTGTGGGGAAGATGCCACTTTTATATAAGAGGTTGAAATGGACTCCTTCAACTCCTGAAGTGAGCGTGCACATCACTGAAATCGGCTGAGACTGGAAGCATGCTTTCCAATGTTCACTTAATGAGTTTAAAATCTAAACAATAACGTGCAAGTAATTAATTGCAGGATGTTTTCTCAATTGTACAGCTTCTGATTTACTCAACAGATTATCTTTCTAATTTGTCTTATTCACATAAGTTTCCTGTTTTCTCATAAAAGGCAAATGTGAAAACGGCCTCATTAAAGGAAGATACTCTAATTTCAAAAGGGACTCCTACAAAGCAATCTTTAGAACTCACAGTGACTCAGGAGGGAAGTGCTCAAAGTTCATTTGTACGTATGTGCATATGTGAGCACATGAGTGTGTGCATGTGTGTGTGTACACGCTCGCATCTATGTGCATATGTATGGAGGTCAGAGGTAGATGTTGAAAGCTACCTCAGTTGCTTTCCACCCCAGTTTTTGAGATAGTGTCTCCCACTGAAATGACGCTTGCTGATTAGGCCAGTCTGGCCATTGAGCCCCAGGGATCCTCTGGTCACGATCTCCTCCCAGCGCTGGGGTTCTAAGTGCATGCTACTGCAGTGTTTGAATGTGGGTTCCTGGCAGGGTGAACTCAGGTCCTCATGACTGTAAGGTGTGGAGGCTTGCATGGGAAGGGCTTCCATAGGCTCATATATTGAAGGTTTGGTTCCCAGTTGGTGGACTGTTTGGGAAGGATTAGGAGGTGTGGCCTTGTTCGAAGAGGTGAGTCACTGGGAGTTGGCTTGAAGGTTTCCAAAGTCCACACCCAGTCTCTCTCACTCTGCCTGCTGCTCATGGATCAGATGGAAGCTCTCAGCTCCTGCACCAGTGGGCACACCTGCCTGTCTGCAGCCATGCTTCCTGTCATGATGGCCATGGACTCACCCTCTGAAATTGTAAGCAAGCCCCAATTAAATGCTTTCTTTTAGAAGTTGCTGTGTTTGTCAATGTTCTATTGCCATGAAGAGACACCGTGACCATGGCACTTCTTATAAAAGAAGACATCTAATTGGGGCTTGCTCATATTTTCAAAGGTTTAGTACATTATCCACATGGCAGCAGGCAGGAAGGTAGCTGAGAGGTCTACATCTGGAGCTGTAAGCATCAGGGAGAGAGAGCGAGAGCCCTGGGGCTGGTGGGGATTTTCAAACCCACAGCCCACCCCCAGTGACACACTTTCTCCAACAAGGCCATAGCTACTCCAACAAGGCCACACTTCCTAAGTATTCAAATATATAAATATGGAATAGGGCCATTCCTGTTCCAACCACCATAGAGGTCTTGGTCGTGATGTCTCCTCACAACAACAGATCAGTAACTAAGACATGTGGGAAGCACTTTACCAAATGAGTCATCTCCCCCAGGCCAAAGTCTTTAAAGCTCAGCAATAACACAAGAACCTCTACAATCACAACATCTGTTCAAAGCTCCCCATAATGCCCCAGCCAGGGAGCCAAGACAAAAAAAAAAAAAAAGAAGAAGAAAGGAAGAAACACCAGCTCCATGGCCTGCTGCAGAAGTGGTGTAGCAGGAATCTTAGGAGGTCTTATTAATAAAATCAAACCTGAGGCCAGTTATTGGGGTGAACACTGGAAGATCAGAGAAGCAGAACAAGCCACAGCTACCTCACCTCACCAGTTCCTCAGCTGATCCTGTTTCCTCAGACTGGAAGCCTCTGAGTCCTCATCCAAATGAATCTCAGCTGAACTGTGCTGCTCAAAGCCTAAAAGCTTAACCAGCCAAATGCTGCTAGTTTCTAGTCCTCATGCCTTATATATATCTTTCCCTTCTACCACCACTCCCTGGGATTAAAGGCTCACTTTCTGGGATTAAAGGCATGTGTCACATGCCTGGCTGTTTTCAATGTGGCCTTGAACTCACAGAGATCCAGAGGGATTTCTGCCTCTGGAATGCTAGGATTAAAGGCATGAGTGCCACCATTTTCTAGCCTAAGTATCTAGTGGCTTTTCTGTTCTCTGACCCCAGATAAGTTTATTAGGGTATACAATATTTGGGGGAACACAATACGACCACACACAGGTACCTATCATTCCCATCTGGGATGGAGCACACCATGTGAGCGGCCCTCAGTGATAAACCAGGAAAGTACAGTCAACACTGAGTATCTGAGGCCCAGGCTCCATGCTGGAGACACCAACTACAGCCTTTCTTAAGACAGTTCTGAGATGGCATGTACACCAAAGGGGTAGACCCAAGAGCCACTCTAGACTCAGGTAAGGTGCCAATGTGCCAGGCCGAAGTACAACAAGCACCTTGGGGTTCTGACCCAGAGATCTGTACTCATAATGCAAACTGTCATACTGATGAACACCTTATGTTATAGATGAATAAAAACACTGCAAAGCATAACCTATGTAGAAGGAGAAGAAAAAGAGGGGAGGGAATAGGTGGTGGCAGCAGCCAATAGACAATCAGGCTCTACCTTTTCTCTAGTGCATTGTCCAAGAAGAGAGAGACTTCAGACTCAAAATATGCCAGGGTTGGGGCAATGAGACCACAAGTCTGCTCTGGATGCAGACTTTGTGCTACACACAGCAGGATTCCCTTGGGGCCTCTTTTAAGAGAGTGGCTCATTCTTTTCTCTGAGAGACAGTAGCCTGGTCTTTGTGCTCCATTCCGTCTTGTGTGTGTAACTTACCAAGGCCAGGCACATTTGGTGGTAAAGTCATCACCAACAGATACTGATGACACTGAGGGGCTTCTCTGCCACCAAAAGGTATAATTAACTTCCAGGAAGTTCAGAGCAAGCAAGCGTCTCTTTATAACTTCACGCAATGGCTGTAAATTGTTGCATAAATTAAATTGTATCTTAATTTTATTTTTAAAAAGCACCCAAGTCCACTCCTGTTTCCAAGAAAGACAAAGTATCAGCCACAGGATTCTACTCATCCTCGGAAAAAACAATATATTTTTACTTACATCGCCACCTAATTTCATGGTGAATAAAAGCATTTTGCTTTATTTATATGAAATCTTGTTGAGGAAGTATCTTGAGATATGAGCTGTAAAGTAGTTATTTTCAAAAGACGTGTTTAAGTGATATTTTACACTTACCTGACTTACTGTGCTGAACCCCTGTGTTTCCCATTACACATTCCACTCCCTTGGCATTGAGGATGCAAGGACTCAAGCCTCGCCGATAGGTTCACCTTGACTTGACCTTTAATATCACGTTACCCAGCCGTCCTCAGAACAATGACAAGAGCAGATGGAACACACCCTGCAGTGGGGCTGGGTACACTGATCTCTCTGCCAAGCCCCAGGATGAACACAACCTCTCCCTGAGGTCACCAGAAAATTGCCTGCTCTCTTGACAGAGCGGTTGACAGGGCGTGTCTTACTCCCAGAGCCAGGAGAGGGCCTGGTGCTCCCTGAACACAAGTCGAAGAGTTGCATAAAATAAGGAACTAACTTCCTGACCTTCTATGGGTTCTATTTTGAAATACACTTTCTGTTTCTAGGTCTCAGTTTCTTCTTTTGTAACACAGATGACTATTCCCCACTGGGCAGAGTTACCATTTCAAGAACCAAGAGAAAGTATTAGAAAGTACTTTATCATACCCAGTGACCCAGGCAGTTTCTTATAGGATAACGTAGCAACCAAATTTGGTATTATTAGGAGTAAAATTAAAACCTCGGCATGATGGGGACAAACCTGTAATCCCAGCACTCAGGAACCAGAGGCAGGAGGGTTGCTGTGAGTCTGAGGCTAGCCTGCACTCCATAGTGAGTTTGAGAGGAGCCAAAGCTACAGTGTAAGCCTCTGTCTCAAGTAATCCCAAGGTCTTAGACAACAGCACAGAGATGATGGTACATCCCTAATCCAGCCAACAGCCAGGGAAAGCATCTGACTGTATGTTACAATTTAGACAATGTGCAAAGAGTGAGAGCTTCAGAACACTCAAGTCCTGAATGTCTTTATCCCCTAATGGCTCAAGGGAGTTACGTGGAAGGTGAGGCAGAAAAAATTGTAAGAGCCGGAAGTGGTGAGTGGCAGCAAGAAAACTGTATCTTGCAGATAAACCAGCTCTGGTCACACATATGAACTCACAAAGAATGTGGCAGCACACGCAAGACCTGCAGGGGTTTAAACCAGACAAAACCCAGCACCAAGAAGGGACTGGACACACAGTCCCATCCCTAACCAAGGAGCTCTTTGCAAGTGATACTTGCTGGGAAAGGGAAAATCACTTTTCTTCACTGTCTCATTACTGAGTAGCTAGATCAACTATACTCTAGGGTAGGTCCGGTGCCCAGGTGCACCTGACCAATACAAAATGCACTCCATGTGGTTGTTATGTGGGGGGTGGGGGAGAGCTTTTTGTTTCATTAGGTTTTGTTATGTTTGTCTTACAATTATTTTTGTTTCTTTGTATGTTTGTGTTTAGTTGAGAGAGAAAAAACACACAGGAAGTTGGTGGGTAGGGAGAATATGGGAGGAGTTGGGAGAGGAGAGAGAATATAATAAAAATGTATAAAAACATTTAAATAAAACTTTAAAAAAGCAATTCATTTTGGTTGCATAAAAGGACCAACCACATCACAATGCGTGCTTCAAGAATCCACTTAAAGGATTAGAGTTTTGTGCACTGTGACAATAAATGAAAAACCAGGACTAATAAAGTATCAGTAAATTATGTTCATGCCAGGAAAGTAAATGATTTTCATTTTCTTTGTATTTTCATTTCTCACTGCAAACATGAGTATCTTCTATAATCTTACAACTTATAAAAGCAGATGCAATTTTGCTGGTTAGCATGATCAGACCAACCAACACAACCCAGAATTACCTCCCAACAACTTAATGAGGGATTGCCTGAGGCAGGTTGGCCTGAGGGTGTGTCTGTGGGGGGTTTTCTTCAGTGTTAACTGATGTAGGAAGACCCAGCCTATTGTGGGCAGCACTATTCCCTAGGCAGAGGCTCTAGAACCATGAAAGAGGGACCACAGTTAGCTGAAATCAAGCAAATAGCAAAAATACAGATGTTTCACGACTAGCTGCTTGATTCCTGTCTTGATTTCCCCTCAGTAATGGTCCCAACATGAAATTATCAGTCAAATAAACTCCTTTTCCCCTAAAGTTGCTTTTGGTCTGGGTATTTTGAATAGTAAGTAAAGAGTCATTCACAACACATTTTAAACAGCCTGGAATGCTTAAAATCCACAGGCTATGTAAGTCAGGTCTTCTCCTCATCTCCAGGCTTATCTTTGTACACCACATTCTTTACTGCAGCTCATGCAACAGCAAAACCCTCCTCCCATCCCTACCTTCAATGGGACCACATCAGTCTTAGGTCCTGTTGTCACAGGAGTTATAAATTCCTGTGCAAAGTGAGATCTTAGTCATTCAAAGCTACAAACAAAATCAGTGTTTCCCACTCACCCATGGGAGCCACAAACAAAAGTCAGGAAAATGTCTGGGAATGCTTCTCCCTGTCACCTTGAGCTCCTATGACACCAAGGGGGTCTGGGAACCCAAAGCACTTTTCTTTTATTAAGAACAAAACACGCAGATGTAGATTTGTGGACAACAAAGTACCTTTTCAAAAGCATTACGAAACCAAGCAGTGATGCATGAGGTGAGGGATTTTCTCTAAATGTACACGATCAGAAACTGCCTGGCCACTTTGCCTAGAACAAGCCCGTTCCAGCAACTAAATGACAAAGTTGCTTCCCTCCTCGCAACCCTTTGTGGCAATGGTTATTTAGCGGCCCTTGCTTGTGCACCATTTAAAACATTATTTCATTGATCACCACACCTTGGGCTAGCCTATGGCTCTACCAACAGATCCCTTTCTTGTTTCCTATCATCATTTCCATGGGCCTTGTCCATCCAGGGGCTCCCCTCCTCTCAGGCACTAATAATGTAGAGACAACTGGGTCTCGGGATGAACTTTAAACAAGGAAGTAAGTTCATCTTCAAGGACTCAGAAGCTTTGTAGGAATGGGGATGGTTGGGTTCTCTCTGAAAGCAGAAAGCAAGCAAAGCCTAGCAGACACTTGGTTGCCAAGGAAGGGTTAACATCTTCCTGCATGCCCAGCCATGAACTACACCAAAGAGCTCCTCACGGCATGAGATGGGAAGACATTTCACTTGATGTTCTCAAATCCAACTTTTAAATTGCCCTTCAGAGGAATCTCCAGGCAGACAAGCCGACCTTCTGCAGCGAGATCAAAGAGAGGTGCAATCATAGTGGCCGGGCCCTTTCATCTGGACGGACAACACCAGCACCAGGTACCTGTTGCTCCTGAGGGGGTAAGATGTTGAGAGAATCTCAGATTAACTAGGCCTGTTGGGCGCCTGGTGCACGCTGAAGGAGGGTGCGGCCAGTAGACAGGAGACACGCTGAGACTAACAAAGGGCACACCTGCCAACCCCTTGTCACTGCTCTCAGCAATCTTACGAGATGTCCTTTTCTTCTTCCAGGGTGTGTATGGGGGTGAGGTGGGAAATGAGACAGGGTCTCGCTCTGTAGCCCAGGCTGGCCTCAAACTCGCACTCACTGTGCCACCTCGCCTGGGTGTGACAGTCTTTTAAAGCCACTGCTTTGGTGTAGATGTAGACACATGCGGACATGGACAGTTTTGTGACATGCCACTTAACATCTCTGTGGAAAGAACCAATCATTTGAAGGCTCTGTTCTAACCAACCACACTTGCCCTTCTAAGCCTTCTGGATCACACACAGGATCAGGCAGAATTACCCCAGACAAGCCCAAAAAAACCACCTCCATCCAGCTCACCATACCTTCCTTTTCAAGACGCAAATCCAGGCAGGCCCCTACCTGTGAGCACCTGCACCTTGCCTCTGAGCCACGGGCACACAGCCCCTCAGACTGAGCTCAGATTAGCAGTGGGCTATGGTGGAAACACCAACTGACTTAACTGTCTCTACAGATGGAGAGAGAAGGTAACCACTCACAGGAGGTGCCAGTCACCATTAGTGCCCTCCACACAGCACTGGCTGCATCCTCATATGAAATTAGGATCCCACACTTCCCAAGAGAAGGATTTAAAGGAAAACAGTCGCATGCGTAAGGTTTCACCCTGGACAACTCACAACATACTGTCATGGAACAACATTTACGATGCTACCATGGTCTACACAGCCCATGTATGTGCATTTTAGTAGACAGGACACAAAGATTTCTAGCAAAGCAACATATATCTCTGTCCAGATCTACAATGAGAAAGTTATTTCCAGGGTCTGAAACCAAGGAGTGCTGGGAGTTTAGAGGGCAAGTTTCATGGATGAGGAACTGGTCCATATAACTCTGAACTATGAATATGATCTTTAATATAGACCCCCCATTGATGGGGAGACCTAACACTTGAAGGCCAGAAGGGGAAAGTGGAGTGTCGGCCAGCACTTCCGTCCTGCCTCACATCCGGGATCTGTGCTCAGGGAACAAGAGGCACTTGAGGAGAGGCAGGCATACAGGTGCCTACAGTAGAGCAGCTTGCAAAAATGTGTGCTCTGGGGTGCCCCAGAAGGGTGGATATGTGCATGGACGGATCAGAGAGGAAATAGGTCCTGAGAATTGTCTCTAGACTCTGGTGATTTCCATGAATGCCTCTGCTCCTTCCTGAGAAAGTCAAGTCCACCTCCTGAAGATGACAAACTCCTGGTTCCATCATGTTTTTGTATCTTCTGAAAAACCAGAAAATCAGAAGAGGGGTGGGGCATCACCTTAAATCTGACTTGGATCTTTTGTAATGCTGGAACTTGAACCCAGGGCCTTGTGTGTGCTACACATGCACTCTGCCACTGGGCAATGTCTGCAGCCACTAAATCTGATGTCGAGCAGAATTTCTTACACTATTGTAAAAGCCTGGCGCATGCCCACTTTCCAACAGTCTAGATTCCTAAGGGCCAGAGTCTGTGTTTTTCTCTGGAATTCACTTCCAGGTGGACAGCAGCCTACCATCTTGGACTTGTCATGAATGCAAACAGAGAATAACATGCAACACCACACATAAAACCGACAGGTTTTGTTCTGAAATGTTTTTCTCAGTAGATGACTCTTAAAAAGGTAGCCTGCTGGGCCAATGCCATGGGCAGAGTGCCTCCAGGAACAGGACCAGCCTGACGGAAAGCTATAATAGCCACAGCTTGCCTGTGGACACCCTGGCTTAACCAAGTGCCCAGAGCACTAGGAACTGGACGCTAAACACCAGCTAGATGCTAAAAACTGAGAGAACACTTACCCCCAGGCTGTACCCATTGTTTCCTCCTGTCTTTTAAAACACAAAGTAAATATATAAGACTTTTGAAAAAGAAGTTACATTTAACTTTTCACAGAAACAATCTTCATGAAGTTACAATTTCTGAAGAACAGATCTATTTGAAAAAGCGAAAACAAGACAATGTTTCCAAAAGCATCTTATGGGTCAATGGTGTGGCTCAGCAAGTGAAGGGGATTGCTGCCAAGCCTGATAACTGGAGTTCGATCCCTGGGACCCACATGGGTGGAAGAAGAGAACCAACTCCCATGTGTTGCTGTCTTCTGACTTCCACACACATGTACGTACATACACACATGCACACACACAGCAATTAATCAACTGATTTTTTTAAAAGGTACCTTACATAGAAAATACCCTAAACTATCCCAAACTGTTTTTTTTTTGGGGGGGGGCATTTTATCTGTATAGATAACAGGATTCTTCATTGATAGAATGCCAATGAACTTGTCACCAGGTAGGGCTGAGATGAAAATGAGTCTGAAGTGGACTCCTTGTCGCATCAACTGCCCCCTGCTAGCTCTGAGGTTGACAAGAAGTCTGTGCAAGCGCAAGAGACACAGGCAGCGATGTAACCACCTCCCGGCACCTGCTCAGAACAGAGCCCTTGGCCCATTGTCACATTAGAGAATCTCTCTGTATTTTCTCCTGGCTGTGGGAATAAAATAAACCCTTAAATGACAGTCAAGTGTCTGTGAAATACGCACCAGCGATAACTCAGCGGAAACGTAGCAGGTGTTTGTACCACAGAAAACCATGAGGCGCTACAGAAATGCTAACAGGCTGGCACGAAGGTGCTGTTTTTATGTGGCAGCGAGGAAGGAAGCTTTGTAAAGACCCTGGGTGCACAGGGTTCTCCTAACACGCAGTGCCAGGCGTCAAGGGCTGAGCGGTGGATGAAGACATTAAATAAATAATAATAATAATAATAATAATAATAATAATAATAATAAAGTCCCATACCAGAACACAAAGGGTCTCTCAGATCATACAGCTGGGAGCGAGACACTGAATTCTTGGCTGCTGCATTTGGTGCTCTGGGGGGGAAGAGGCAGGAAGCAAGGGTAAGTTCTGTTTTATTCTGCACATTTCTGGGTATGTTGTGACTGGTTCCAGAGGTCCTGGTCTCTAAGAATCTCGCCTCAATAAAATAAAACCTTTCACTGTCTCCACTTTAGGGAGCCACACGCTGGACAGATCTTCTTGACAGGAGCAGTCACCAGAGTCTGTAAGCACAGCTTGGCACCCAACATGCCCCATCAAGGGTATCATTTGATTTCCCACTCTCAGGTGAACTTCTAGCCACTCCAGGGAGATGAGGGTGGACCTCCAGCTCTACTTCCTGCCTCTACAGCTGGGTCAAGTTTGGGCAAGCTGCTGTAGAGCCCATAGAAGTTACTCTGACATCCGCCACAGCTGAGGATATGAGGAGCTGCGATCATGGCCACCATCTTTCACAGAGCAGACAGCATTCCTGTATCTCCTGGGAGGAGGGCTGAGGGAGCCTGACCCCATTCCCGGGACAGTACTCCCTTGTTTTCCAGGAGGGAAGGCACAGCCTGCGATCTGCTACAGGAGTGAGGTGGTCAGGAGTTCACAGGGCAACTCTGATGCAGGTTTACTGGGCTAACAATTCTATTTTGAGAAGCACCATTTTTATTCATGTTGTAAACAACGTATAACACCTCACATTAAATGCAGTTTCTCAGCCAGGCGTGGTGGCACACACCTTTAATCCCAGTACCAGGCAGATCTCTGTGAGTTCGAGGCCAGCCTGGTCTACAGAGCAAGATCCATGACAGGCACCAAAACTACACAGAGAAACCCTGTCTCAAAAAAACAAAACAAAACAAAAATGCAGTTCCTCATACAACATCTTTGAAGTCCTGAAACAGGTACCCATGAAGCACAGACGGGGGACGGGGGCCAGTGAGCCTTAAGTAAGTTAAATCAGGTGGGACAAGCACCCCAGAGTACCCAGCCCAACACTGCTGTGGCCCAGAACTGAGAATCCCAGATCAAATGCTTTCCAGATCAGGAGGATGGACATGAAGGCCAGTGCTCTGCAGCCTCTCAGGGGCCATCAGATGCAACTGATGGATCCAGGCAGTAGTTGGGCTGGAGCAGCCAGAACTAGGATGTTTCCAGCTTGGCTTTTCACAGAGGGCAAGGCAGTGTCAGGCAGAGAATGTAAGAGGGTATTCCAGAGGGGGCGCTATGGTGATCCCTAAGAGTCCAGCTGAGGTATTCACCAGGAAGCAGGAAGGCACAGAAGAAGCCAAGGTATCCAAGGCAGGAGCCAGAGGGAGCATATCAGACCTCTTCAAAAGCAACATGTATTCATCTCAACCTCTCACGTGCAACCAGAAGCCCAGGGAAGTCCTGCCGTACCGTTTTCTTCAAGGATGCAACACAAATGAGAATTGTATTTGCCAAGTGCAAATAAAAAATGCCCTTATCACCCACAATGGGGTGGAGAAGTAATGCCAGGCAGGCATTAGAAACACAGAATATGCTACTTCCTGGTCCCAAGGCTGCCCACTACCAGCTCCTCGCCCTACTAACTAAATGACTAGGAAAAGCTAGGGGAGGTATCCTTACTGCTCAGAACAGCCAAGAAGGGTGACTGTCCAGATAGGGCAGGGTGAGCAGGTTATCCAGCTCCTACCAAGAATGGGTGCCGTGCTCAGGGCATACAGTGCACTGTCTCCCCTCTACCACAGGGTACCTTCCACATCCTGGTACCAGCATAAGCTTAAAGCATGCCTGGGAGCTGGGAGGAAAGGGATGCTGGTTCTGGAAAAGAGCAGTCAGGACAGAAAGCTGGGCAGTGGTCTGAACTGAATGCGAACCTCACAAATCCGGAGGGATTTGGAGAAAGGACTAGGAACGACTTTTCCCAGGAAATCATGCTGCAGGTCAGGTCCAGGACAGTAGCCCTGATTAATGCCAGAAGAAAGATGGAGAGAAAAACACATATCCCTCACTTCACTTAGGTACACACACACATGTGTGTGCTCCGTCACATGAGAGGATTTTCTGAAGAGCATTCCTGTGCGATTGCCTTCTTGTTAACTACTGGAACTCGGGTGTTTTCTCAAGAGTAGAACTGTACACATGTGTGGGATAATGACAGATTTTCTCTTTTTACTCGGTGAACATGGAAAATGTCTCTGTCTCTCCCTGTGCGTGCGTGTGTGTGTGTGTGTGTGTGTGTGTGTGTGTGTGTGTTCATGGTATTTTGTGTGTGTTACGTGTTTGGTGCATGCATGCATGTGCATGGGTACTTATGTCTGCATGCATACACACAGAGCCCACAGCAGGACATCTGGAATCTTCCTCTATATCTGCCTTATTTCTTTGAGACTAGATCTCTCACCGAACTGGAAACTCACCATGTAGGCCGGGCTGCCTTGCCAGTGAGCTCCTGGGATCTGCTTGCTTCTAGATTTTTCCCCCAACCCAGTGCTGGGGTTGTAGAGACACACAGCCATGCTTGGCTTCTTTAGGTGAATGCTGGGGATTTGAACTCAAGTTCTCATGCTTACAGAGCAAGTGCCCGTCCCACCGAAACAGCCATGACAATGGTTTTTGAATGTTAAAATTCAGTGATGCACTTCTGGTATAAACCCTCCTGAACAGCACATGTTGTTCTTTAAGGTGGAATTGACAGCCCAGAGCTTGCCCAGACCTTCATTTCTTCTGTCTTTGCCTGGCCACGACACAGCTGGTTTCAGAAACCAAGCTGCTAGGTAGGGTTGTCTATTGGCATTTCTTTACCTTAACCGTCTGATAAAATTCAACACACTGGCCTGGATTTTTCTTGGGAGGAAGATTTTTACCTCTCAGCGTCTTTAAAGTGTGTTGGCAATTCTTGGAAGGGAATTCCCTCTCGTTTATCTAGATTACAGAATTTGTCAGCAAGGATGTTAAATATCCTTACTGTCTCTGAACAGTCCAGGAACCTATCGACGTCCTCTTCCTTTTCTATTATTTACTTGATCCTCCAGCAGAGCATAAGGTGGGAAGCTCTGGGTTTTATTACTGATCATCTGTGGCAGCTGACGACACCAAAATCAGATTTAAGACTCACATTCTGGACTTCAAAACCAAGACAATTGTGTGACCAGAACAGGGCTCTGAAAGCTCTCAGAGCAGCACCAGATCTCTGCTTAAACAGCAGGGCAGGGTATAGATATGCAGATGGATGCCACCCCGACTCAACAGTCAGGGCCGCAGCAGGATTCCCCTCATTTAGACGCTGACAATCGCTGTCCTGCCCTGACAGGACTTCCCTCCTAGACTGGAACTAAAGACTGACCTAGGAAACTTTCCTCATCTTCTGCCGGAGGACCGAACGGGGAAATTAAGTGAATCTACATCATAAACCACCATGCCTAATCAAAGGCTGTAAAACAAACCACTCTCTTTCAGGGATAATGGATAAATACGAGAACACATAAAAATAATCAACTTGACACTGTGGTTTCCCTTCTTCCTTAATAGATTACAAATTCCAGACAGACAGCTTTCCTCCCGTGCACTGCGGTTTGCGAGATTCACAGGAAATCGATATTTTCTAATTCCACTTAGGTATGAGGGTCTGATTTTTTGGTGTAATAGTTTTTGAAAATCAGACTGGACAGTAGATGTTGTGAAAACGTGCGGACTTTAGCCAACAGCCAGAGGGCATTCATGGAGAGCTGGGTTAGTAAGAGCTGGTCTGACCACCTGTACTCTTCCCTGATTCCCACCACCCCTCGACACACTGGGCTACTTCAGCCACTGACTGGTCACTTTTCCTCAGGCCGCCCTGTCCCCTACCCACCTATCACTGCCCACAGGGCATCTATCTAAGTCCATTAAAACCGTCTGGTGGCCTTCTAATAGACTTAGAAGATGGAATGGGTAAATGAGATTTTCCTCAATTTCAACTTTATCCTAAACCATTTATAAACAACTTGGAATAAAAGTAAATATTTTGGAGCCTATAACACAGAGGTGAACTCATGACAGTGATGTATGAAGGACAGTGAAGGGCAAATGGAAACACAGGAATTGAACACCGTTCTAGGTGTCCTCTCCATGTGCAGTCATTGGAGGCAAAGGAGAAAGAACATCAAAAAGGCTACAAGTCTCGCTTTCCAATGTGGCAACATCCACTCCCAATTGGATCTTTATTCTTGATTATCTGAATTGAATATAATCAAGTGCCCATTTCCCTCAGTTACACCAGCTACACATCAAGTGCTCCAGAGCCCCATGTGCCCAGGCCGATGCCACCCTGGACAGTGTAGCCACAGCTCAGTTCATCACCACTGGATCTCATGGGCGGTGATGTCCTAGGCCAAGGACTCACAATAAAGGCAGAACTAAGGGTGCAGAGGTGCTAAAGTGGGTCAGCAAGATGTCACTCAAGTCAAGAGGGCACCAGGAAACTGGGATGGAGGGAATGGAGACTAAAAGGTAGAAATGGAATGCATTTCACAAAACAGTAAACTACTGTTCCACATGGGCACATTAAGCAATAGCATTTCAAACAAAGGCAAGGCAGGTACCTACATTCCAGGTAACTGTACCTCATTACAACACCTAAAAAATAAATAAAAGCAAAAGAATGGGACGAGCAAGATGGCTCAGCAGGGAAAGGCACTTGTGGCCAAGGTTTATGATCTAAGTTTGACCCCTTAAATCCATGTGGCAAAAGGAGAGAACTGACTCCTACTGTCCTCTGAAGACATGCATGTACACACACACACACACACACACACACACACACACACACACACACTGTAAAACAACAACAGAAAATGGACAATCCAAAGACTGTTGTAGAATATTATTTTAAGATGTGCTACACTCATTTATGCTGTGGAATATTTGTTTAATGATGCAAAAATGCATTGTATTCTTTTATGTTGCACTGGTCTAACTCTGTGAAGCTGTGTTGCTTTGCCTGTCTAAAACATCTGATTGGTCTAATAAAGAGCTGAATGGCCAGTAGCTAAGGCAGGAGAGGGATAGGCAAGATTGCCAGGTAGAGAGAATATAAAGAAGGAGAGAAGAGGGGACAGCAAGAAAAGGAGAAGAGAGGACACCAGGGCCCAGCCACCCAGCCACCCAGCCAGCTATAGAGTAAGAAGTAAAGAAAGATATATAGAATAAAGAAAAGTAAAAGCCCAGAGGCAAAGAGTAGATGGGATAATTTAAATTAAGAAAAGCTGGCTAGAAATAAGCCAAGCTAAGGCCGGGCACTCATAAAAAAGAATAAATCTCTGAGTATTTGTTTGGGAGCTGGGTGGCAGGGCCCCAAAGAGTAAAAGAAAAAAACCAACTACAAAAGACAATCACAGGAAGTAACACGAGAAGAAGCTAACTGCAGGCTAAGCTAAGGCCCAGGTAAGAGGGGCACTTCATACCCACGAGGAGCTGAGCTGTGACGAGAACATAGGGCTAGGGAGACGCTCGGCTGGTAGGAGAGCTGGCAATGAAAGCATGAAACTGAGCTGAAACCCCTGTACACACATAAGAAAAACCAGCCATGGCCACGATGCCAATAACCTCAATGGTAAGGAGCAGAGAAGAGCAGATCCTGGGAGGTCACTGGCCTGCCAGCCCAGTCCACATGGCAAGCATGGGACTTAGTCAGAGACTCTACAGAAACAAAAACTAAGGGAGAGCGTGATAGAAGAAGACATAGGTGCATGCATTTGCACACGTGTGCACAGTCAGACCTTGCCCATATGCCCACACACATCAAGAGAACACAGCAACCCTAATGATTATGATACAAATGACAAATCCTCAAAATATATAAGGCAAAGACTGATAAAGCTAAAAGAGAAAGACAAAGGGCTAGAAACATACCTAAGTAGTTAGAGCAATTTCTGCTCGTGGAGAGGACCAGGTTCAGTCCCAACACTCATAACGAGGCCCACAATAGTCTGTAACTCCAGTTACAAGGAATCAGACTCATTCTTCAAACCTCCTCTAAAAAATAGGTGACTGACCAACATAGAAAGAGAAGGTAGGTGAGAGAAAACATGAGAAACCCAGGCAGCATATTCTACCAACTTGACCCCAGGGAACGTGGAAGGGAGCACTCAGCGGCAGAGTGGTGGTCACTCTACAAACGTGCGCGGAGCACCTGCCAATGTGGACCACACTCCCAAGTCAGGTAATTCCACAGGTGAAGGCAGGAATCATGATGATGGAAAGTAGGATGTATAAAATAATCCAAGTGATGAATAACATCAAACAGTACTTGTGCAGTGCATCTCTGGCCACACTTAGAGGGTTAATTTATAGGTTTAAAGATTTATATCAATAGATAAGTTCAAAACAATGACCAAAGCTTTCAACAGCAGAAACTTAGAATGAATAAATTAAAGAGAGAAAACAATAATAAATGTGAATGCATAAAATAGAGAGCTGAAAAGAGCAGAGAACATCCACAGAAGCAAAGCCCTGTCACTGGAACTGAGAGGATGGCTGGCTGAACTTCAAACAGGAAGGATCTGGAAGGACAGAAGGAGAGAAGCACTAAACCTGGAATGAAAAGGAAGCAAATTTACCAAAACTCAGCTACGAAGAAATAGACAATCTGAATGGTACTGTGTCAATCTTTAAGTTGAACAAGTAAGAAAACCGTTACAAAGAAAGCAACAGATGCCATCAAATATTTAGGTCAAAAAATAAAAGCAACAGTAGTCAACAGGTTTAAAGAGAGAGACAGAGAGACAGAGAGACAGACACAGACACAGAGACACAGAGAGAGACAGAGACAGGGAGACAGTGTGTTCTCAAGGCATTCTTGAGGTCAGCATGACCCTGAATAAAGTCCATAAAAGATATCACAGGAAAACTGTTCACCAATATTCCTCTGAACAAAAGTAATTTATAAAATATTATAGCAGGCACAGCAACATTACTTATGCATTGATTACTTCTCTGCATATGAAATCATACGTACACAGAGAGGCATCCAAATGTGTTTGTTTTTAAACATTTACCACAGGCATGAAAGATTTGCTTAAACATTGGAAAATAGCTAATGTAGTTTCCCATGACAGATTGAAAGACAAAAACACATAAACATTTCAACAAAAGCCAAAAAGGGTGGAGATGTAGTTCACTTTACTGGCCGATTGCTTAGCATGCAATTGGTCCTGAGTTTGACCAATCCCCAATACTGGAGAAAAGGAGAAACTGGGGGTAGGGGGAGAAGGAGAGAGAAGAGAGGGAGGAAGAAGGAGCAGAAGGAAAAAGAGAAAAGGGAGCATACTGGCTCATTTTATGTCAACTTGACACAGGCGAGAGTCATTTTGGAAGAGGGAACCTCAACTAGGAAAGTACTGCTTACTAGATTGGCCTATAGCTAAGCCTGTGGTACATTTTCTTAATAAGTGGCTAATGGAGAAGAGCCCAGCTCACTGTTGATGGTTCCACACCCGAGCTGGTGGTCCTGGGTGCTATAAGAACGCAGGCTGAGCAAGTCATGTGGAGTAAGCCAGTAAGAATATAGTAAAGTAAGCAGCTCTCCTCCATGGCCTTGGCTTCAGCTCCTGCCCTGAGTTCTCATCTTGACTTCCCTTCATGATGGACTGTTACCTGGAACTGTAAGATGTTAAAAATAAACCCTTTCCACCCAAAGGTGCCTTTATTCATGGTGTTCTATTGAAGCAATGGAAATCCTAACTTAAGCAGGGAGGAAGAGGAAGAAGAGAGAGAAAATATGAAATATTTAAAACATCTATAACCATCTATAAGAGCTCAGGCCACTAGATTACAGGGCAACTTCCTTAACCCAAGCAAAGGAATTTACATAGAGCCCATATTTATATTTAATGGTAAAATAGTGGGTGTTTTGCCACACACACACACACACACACACACACACACACACACACCCCATCAGACAAAGAGCAGAAGAGATTGTCAGCTTCTCCCTCACTGCTCATAGTGTGGAGATACTAGAAAATGCAGTATGACAAGGAAAAGAAACACAGGGAAAAGGACTGAGGGCAGAGATGGCAGAGAAGGCTCTGTCTTCTTCTCAGAAAGGTTGATCTCAAAAGACGAGACCCCCAAGAACTCCTGAGCTGCTGAACTAACATGCATGCACAGCAAACTTGCAGTATACAAAATGTATTTACAAAGAGCTGTATTTCTACTCACTGGTCAAGAAATACTGGGAACTAACAAACATCATTTATAAAGAATCAAAAACACATTTATAAAGATAGATAAATCTAAGAATATCGCTAAAGGATTTGTTAACCCAGCCTGTGAAACATTGAGGTATATTAGCCACAAAAAATACCAAGACCAGGCTCTCTAGAAAGAACATAATCCTAACCCCAAATCATAAACATAAAAAGATGACATTTATTAATCTATTTGTTTACTTATTGAGGGAAACACATACCATGGTGCATGTGTGGTCAGAGGACAACTTCTGGATGTTGACTCTCTCATTCCACCAGTGGGTCCCAGGGATCAAACTCTGGTCACCAGGCTCAGTGGCAAGTGCCTCATCCATTGAGTCATCTTGCTGGCCCCCAATCATAAAATGATTCATGCCGAATGGCAAGGCAGGGTGCTGGAAGGACCAGGGTTTGCTCTGTGGATGGGCTAAGTGAAGGGTCAAAAGAGCAGATATGGGGTGGGGTGGGGTGGGGTGGGGTGTGCACAGGAGAAATGGGAGGATACAGACCTCACTGCTAAGAGGCAGTAGAGAAAGCAGCGTGTCAGGAGACACGCGGGGACTATCGCACTGCAAACAAGGCTCCAGATAGCTGCGGTACAGAGACTCATCACTGTCTGAGCAAATGAGGAGACCTCCAAGATGTTGACTGTAGTCCTAGACACATTCTAGGTTTGAAAATGCCTTGTTTAGGGGAAGAAGGTGACTGTGTGGGACTTCTGAGATGATTGATGTCTGGAGAGGATGCAGTGCTTGTGGTGGTATTCTAATTGTACTGAAATGTGATTTTGATTGTATGTTAATAAAAAAAGTTGCCCGGGGGTCAGAGCTATTACAGTCATAGCAAGAGTGTGGCGGTGGTGGCACACGCCTTTAATCCCATAGATCTCTGTGTGTTCAGGGATACAGCCAGCATTGGAGACATATGCCTTTAAGACCTAGGGGGCTGTACATTCAGACAGTGATGAGGCAGTCACGTGTTTGGGTTTACAACCAATGAGAAGGCAGAACAAAATACTATAAAAAAAAAAAAGAACAGACAGGATATAGCTCTCTTTTGGGAAGCTGGGACAGCAGGAGGAAGGGTGAGATTTTAGCTCTGAGTTCTGAGCTCTTGGCTTTCTCTTTTACATTGTTTCTGTGTTTCTTATTTAATAAGACGGTTGGTTACATCTAAAAGTGCTAGACAGAGACACAGTGGTTGGGGACCATGGCTACTGGGAGGTACAACAGCCATGTCCTAAGCAGGCCTGGCCCTCCCTCCCAGTTCCACAGTCCAGTTCCAGGGTCCTGTTCACCCCTGCCTCACAGGGAGCATCTCACCCTACCTTTCATAAAAGAACTCCATCCTGAGCTGGCTCCTTGCAGCCAACTTCCTCACACATGCCCAGAGCATGGAGTCCAACAGGCACTCGGGTGGCAAGCCACATGTCCCTTCAGCACTCAACAGCAGGGCCCCTGCCCCGTTCTAGGCTGAAGGCCACCCTGCATGCTGTGTCCTCCACCTATAGGTGGTTATCCCTACAACTGGACCTTCATTTTTTTTCTGTCCCTGTTACTTTTCCAGTGGCCCCTCCCCTCAGACAAAAAATTCTATTTTCAAAGCCCAAGTCATGCTGCTGTTCTGGAACTGAAGCCCCAAAGCTATCTCTGGCCTTAGAACAGCATGCCCTATGACACTCTCATGGCTGCCGGCAGGTAAACTCATACGGGCTGCTTACAGGGGTTGGGGGTAGGGGTTGGAGGACACCTTTCCGGTCAAAGTGTGCCCAGGAGGCTGAGCACGCTGATGTAAAGCCAAACAAAATTTGCTAAGGAAAAGAAGCAGGTGACAGGGAGTGACTGACATCGGAGACTTCTGCGAACCACCCCTCACGTGATGTCAGCTAGTCACAGAAAGTTCAGGGAGCTGGATAAACTCACCGTCCCAGTCCCCACCAAGAACCGTGTGAAGGAAAAGGAGAAAACTGTACACCCCTCACACACAAGGCCGTGTGTGTGTGTGTGTGTGTGTGTGTGTGTGTGTGTGTGTGAGAGAGAGAGAGAGAGAGAGAGAGAGAGAGAGAGAGAGAGAGAGAGAGAGAGAGAGGAATGTGTGTGTGTGTGTAAGAGAGAGAGAGGAATGTGTGTGTGTGTGTGTGTGTGAGAGAGAGAGAGAGAGAGGAATGTGTGTGTGTGTGTGTGTAAGAGAGAGAGGAATGTGTGTGTGTGTGTGTGTGTGTGTGTGTGTGAGAGAGAGAGAGAGAGAGAGAGAGAGAGAGAGAGAGAGAGAGCGATCCTGCCAGCTGATACTTTCTCCTAAAACAATGAAATCAGACCAAACCTAATTTCTAGGAATTCAAAACAACTGCAGAATGACTTTCCCTTGAAATCACAGCTGTCAATGTAGGCTTTCCAGTCTAGGGCAGAAAATGTTGCTTGGGTCAAAAGACAAGAAATATGACCATTTTCTTCTCCCTGATCTCAATCAGTGCCAACCCCCACAATCTTAACCCCCCCACACACACACCATAATAGCTCTCTCTCTCATACACACACATTCTAAAAGCTCACAAATTCCTTCTAAACTGAAAGCCATTAAAAAGAATCACAAGTGAGGTTTAAGACAAGAGATGGGGGAGAAAAAAAACCCAGCACCTGAAGGTGGGACCTGAGAGGGTGCTGGAGAATATGCAGAGCGGCGGTGAGCACATCGGAAGAGTGTTCCTCACCACACGGCTAAGCCATGGGAGCCTCCAGCATGGCCTGAAATGAACAACACTAGCCTGGTGTCAATTTAAATGCATCGAACACCAGAAAAATGCCCCCACCAAGGCTTCAAACTTGTATAGCACATTTCCACTCAACCCAACGAGATTGCCTGTCACAGCTGACACGGCTCGTCAAAAGTTATCCTTCACTGCTCATGGGCAACACGGAGGGTCAAAAGACCAAGTACAATGGTCTCGCCCATCCCCATTTTTTTTCTCCTTCCGAGCAGCAGATATTGAACTCTAAAATGACAAGACAGAGCGGGTTGAAAAGGCTGCCAAAGGCACGGAAGCTGTCCAAGGCTGCTGAGCTTTGAGGGAAAAACTAGCCACACGTGCATGTCAGGGCTGGGATCATACTCTTGACAACTGCACACAAAAGAAGCCGAGGCCGGCATGGGGACACTGCAGGGACCGTGGTTCTGGCAGCACAGCCGACATGCATGCTTGGAAAGTGCGTATGATCGCTATAGACACCAGGGCCACGTGTCTACACTGTACCTGCAAGCACAGGAGTCGGGGGAGGCTGGGCTCCTCACCTGGAAACTATTCTTCAAAAGGCGGCTCTGAGACAGCCTGACAAAGGAAGGGAACGCAGAGACCCGCCGAGACAGGAATGGACCTGGAGTACGTTGTGCCAGTCAAGTTAAGACTGCACCACCCCACTTGGTTGAGGTTCCCAGACATGGCAGAGTGGCAGGGGGCTGGAGAAGGCAGAGTCGGTATTTAACAGGGACAGTCTTAGCTTGGGACGGAGCACACCCAAGTGATGGCTCCATGACAAAATGAACTGGACATGGTTAATGCTAGGGAACTGCCCACTTACCATGGCTATGAATGAATTCTTTCAAAATAGCAACGTATTCACTCACTGCGAATCAGCAGAAACCTGCCTACAGCTGTTTCCTCCTGCACAAAAGGCAGGTCTCTAGGAAGAGAGAACTACCAGGCTGCTCTGCGTTGAATAATCTCCCAATGCCCGGCGAGGCTGGACAGGTGCCTGACAATGTCCTGGGAAACAAACGTGTGGGCCCATGGCAGTCCTTGCCCTGAAAATGGCTGTGTGAGAGACTATTTAAACAGCACATTTGGGACCTTTTAAATTAGAGCAAACACCGATAATCTATGGAGGTTGAGAAAACCTATATTCAGGCAGGAGACTGCTTTCCAACACAGTATGGTCTAGGGGTGACATCTGAAAGGGAGACAACCTTCTCAGACACAGAGACATCAAGACCAGCCAGACACAGGCCTGACTCCCATAAGATGCTCCATGACAGTGATTCTCAACCTTCCTAATGCTGTGACCCCCCCCCCTCCTTTTTTTTTGTGTGTGGTCTTGCAAGACAGGGTTTCTCTGTGTAGTTTTGGTGCCTGTCCTGGATCTGTAGAACAGGCTGGCCTTGAACTCACAGAGATCCGCCTGGCTCTGCCTCCCGAGTGCTGGGATTAAAGGCACGTGCCACCACCACCTGGTGTTGCTGTGACCCTTTAGTACTGTTGTGGTGACCTCCAACCATAAAATTATTTTCAGGGCTAATTCATAACTGTAATTTTGCTACTGTTATAAATCGTAGTGTAAATATCTGATATACAACCCCTGTGAAAGGGTCGTGACACCCCCAAAAGGATTGTAATCCACAGGTTGAGAACCACTATTTTAAAAACTTAAGGATGGGCAACCTCCCAGGACAGGGTTCACCTGTGACCAAGTCCACCCAATCCAAGGATGAACATGGAATACTGAAACCACCCAGCAGAAAGAAGGGCCAAGCACATCTCTCTGGAGCTTTTGTATCCTTTTCAGTCATTTGTACCTACCTGAGCAGATACCTGGATATTTCCAAAGACTTCCTAACAGACCCCTTGGGACCACAGCTTCCACAATAGACCTAATATTAATATTAAGGCTCTATTTCCATTTGTCCCCTCTAGAACAGATCCTCAGACCTGGCTGGTCACACTCATCCCAATATTCTAAAACAGTGGGTGGTACGGTTAAGCAGAACGAAGTGTTTTAGGTGGGACGTGTCTACGGGGTCTGTCGTAGCAAGTCTGCACTCAGTCTCACTAGGATCCTATGCGCAATGCACACACCAAGCTCCGTTACCGGATGTTACCACAGCTTCAACTGGCACAGAACAAACCCTCAGCACAATGCCTCACAACAGCCGCCGACGTCCTCCTACACGGCTACAGGGAAAAGGGGGCTCGGACAGTGGCCAAAGCCCACTGTTACTTTCCAAAAGACCTCCCCTGAACTGGCATTCCCAGGCCTCCCAGAGCAGAAGAAGAATAGAAACCACTTTAATTTAATACTTACACAGCGGTATCTGCCAAAACCCTTTCCAGGGCCTGCACTTCATACCTAGTGTCTGGGTGGACAGCAATTCCATCCTTGTTGGAGTGACAGGGAGAAAGATCTGAGCCCAGACTCTGACCCTCTCCAGGGCAGCTGAGTTTGAAGCATGGCAGCCATGGGACAGCAGGCCCAGACCCCTCACATCCTCTTGGGATGCTTCTAAAGGTCCCTCCAGTAGCAAAGCTCTCTGTAGGGCAGGCAAAGACCTTAACTGCAGCCCAGACACCGCAAGAGCCTCCATTTCCTACAGTCTAGTCATGCTGTGTGCTCCTGGTTACAGAAAAAGACTAAACAGTCACTTGCATGTAGCCAGGGAACTTGCACTCCCTGGCTTCTGTGAGTCAATGCATCAATTTCTACTGTGTACCATGAAGTCTAAATACTTCCTGCAGACCTACTCTGTGCCCGTATACTGTTGTGGGCCCTCAATGCAGCAGCAAGCCAGCCAGGCAGAGAGCCTTTCCCTATGGAGACTGGAGTCTAATGGAACAGAAGCAAATGAATCAAGGTATTGCGTGCTACTGCTTTACAAGCTGTTTCCTAAGGGCCACACCGTCCGCATAAGGCTTGAGGTTTGCGGGTCAGACTGTCTTGTCGCAACTCTCCCATTCTGATGTTGGAACAAAGCACGGCCGCATGTGATCAAGTGTTCATGGCTGCGTTCCAACAGAACCATGTTCACAAAGCAGAGGCTAGACTGGAGAGCCGCTGACAGTCAGCCCGCCCCCCTCCTCCCCACCCCCTCCTGCCCCTCCCTGCCTGCTAGGCAGTGAGAAGCAGAGTGGGAAAATGAAGGGGAATGCTATGTCAGGGATGATGGACCAGCCACGTGGATGCCCCAGTTTGTGGAAAGCAAAGCATGGGGTGGGACATGCTTGACAAGGAGACCAGCGTGGTAGGAGCAGAGATGCCAAGGAAAAGGGAAGGCCTAGGCACTAAGTATACAGAGGACACAGCTTCTTATAGCCACCAGCAGCCAGTACTCAAGTGTGGACCTCATAGGGACACTATGTGCATTCTGCATGCTTTATTTCACTTAAATCAACTTCCGTGACTCACTGTACACAGATAGCACGTGAAGCCCAGGAAGTCTCTGGGACTTCACACCCAGTGTGGTGATACTGTGAACAAATAAAATTTGCCTGAAGATCAGGGGACAGAACAAGTCACTAGACTAAACACAGAGGCCAGGCAGTGATGGCACACACCTTTAACTCCAGCACTTGGGATCACACACCTTTAATCCCAGCACTAGGGAGGTGGAGACAGGAAGTGATATGGCTGGGTAGAGAAAGGAATATAAGGCGGGAGGAGACAGGAACTCGGGCTCTATCAGGCTGAGGAGTTGGTGAGGTAAGAGGTGGTGGCTGTGGTTTGCGCTCCTTCTCTGATCTTTCAGCTTTTACCCTGACATCTGGCTCCGGGTTTTTATTATAAAACCAATTAGGATTTGTGCAACAACCCGGCATGGCTGAAGAGGGTGGTTGGCTGCACAGGACAGAGCCCAACTGAGTCTCATTCCTCCTGGCTTCAAAAAGTTCCCACATTCCCCATTTAAAAATGACCAAAAACTGCTGAGACAAGTCCTTCACTGAAGAATGTATTTAAGGAATACCATAAAGAATGGGCAAGAAGACGAAGGAACAGACTCTTAGGTAGAAATGCTAAATTGGAGTGCATCAAATTATATGCAAAGAGATTAAGCCTTGTTTTTAATACAAATAAAACATTTAAAGCATAAGATCAAAAGGCATGCCTCATGCACCAGCTTTCCAACGGAACGCACTCCATCCAAGCCATCCTTACAATTTTGAAGCAGTGTTATTTGCTTTACTGGAGACGTCTTATTATTTATACATTTATACTGGGTGAGAGTAAAAAGGCTGTAGTACATCTTGTAATGAGAAATCGGCCCCAGCGATGCAGCTGCCCAGCTAACTCGGGATTTCTCCCTGTCTACCTTCCATTACAACCCAACTCCATGTATGACTAACTTCAGCAGGCCCCTCTGTGTAGAGACTATTCCACACTCTGCTCCGGGCTAAACATTCTTCTGTGTATATACTAGTAAATTCAACAGCCTCTTTAACATCTGAGAACGAATTACTGACAAGTCATTTTTTCGTCCCGTATTGCGAGTCAACGTGGCAACCCTGTTTTTTTTCTATTATAAACATGTACTGTACCCTGGCTCCGAGTCGTTCTAGATGCTGATACAAGATTCATAATGGCTGTCAGAATCTGCAATTTTCCTTTTTGTTTTATGAGGTCAGGCAATATTACATGCACTCATATATTCCATTTTCCCAGCTGAAAACCTTCTCATTTGAGCCCGACAGGTTGAGGGAGCCATGATTTTGCAACCTCGTGTGTGAAACACGGCATAAGGGGGCAGGTGGCTAACCCCACACTCTCCTCTTGCTCTTGTCCACTGGCAACAGTAAATTAAACTGTCAAAAATGGAATTGTCCTGTCATCAACAAAGCTATAGCTTCACCAGTACTGCAACATCAGATATATTTCTAATTCTGCATTTCCCTGCACCTGTAATTTCATCAGAAATTCGCACTGGACCATGGTGAGAGGCTGTCCGGGGGACACTGGCACTGTGAATTCCTTTAGAGGTTCAACATGACATTTCAAAGGCAGAAATTAATGAACAATTCCAGCAATTTGTAATATATATAAAAAGGGTGTTCAGCGCAAGGTCTTGGCCTTCCGCAGGACCCTTTAAAAGGGTAGACGTGCTAACGTGGGTATGACATGCTGGGTGGCACACTGGGGAGGAAATTACATGCCCTGCTCTGGAAACAAAGCCAAGCACAGACCCCCTGGTGGCAGCAGGTAACCCGCCAGCCAGTTACTTAATGGTCACAGTTTGGGCACTGGCCTGGAAAGCTGGGAATGCTGCTCAGGGTCAGGAACAGAACATGAAGAGACCTTTTAAGATCACATTCATGTGCAGAGTAACTGGCTCCTATGTAAAAATGCTATGGGACAGTTCACAGTGATCTTAGCTGTTATTCAAAGCTGTTTTTTTGTGCTGTGTGTAGGAATACTTTATGCACATGTGTGAACAAGCATAGGAGGTATTAGGGGTCTCCCTCTGCTGTTCTCCACCTTATTTTTTAGTGTGTGTGTGTGTGTGTGTGTGTGTGTGTGTGTGTGTGTGTGTGTGTGTCCATGGGGGCCAGGAGAAGGTGTCAGATTCCCTGGGACTGGACTTACAGGCAGTAGTGAGACACCTGATGTAGGTGCTGGGAAAGAACTGCAAGCACTCTGAACTGCTGAGCCATCTCTCCAGCTCCCCCACCTTAGTTTTTAAGGCAAGGCCTCTCACCAACTTGGAGCACACTGATTCAGCTAGACTGGCTGGCTGGAGAGCTTCTGGGATCCTTTAGTCTCTGCCTCCTCAACGCTGGGAATAGAGGTCTGTATTACTGTGTCCTACTTTTTACATGGGTGCCAGGGATCCAAACTTAGGTCCTTGTGCTTGGCCAGAAAGCACTTTACACACACACATACACACACACACACACACACACACACACACACACACACACACACACACACGCCTGCATGCACATATGTGTGCTCATGCATACACTATCCACAGGAGATCTTATCTCTCCCAGGTAATTCTTCTTCATTGGTCCTTAAAGAGCACAAGCGCCCTCTTCCTCTTCAGGATTAAGTTGAGTTCAGGTTCCTGAACTTAAAATTACTCCTTTATTGTTTAAAAAAAAAAGTCAGACTCCTCTCTATGTGCCACAGGCCCCCCAGAAGCAGCCTCAGGGCCTTCTGAAACCCAATAATGGCCTGTACCTTCTGAGTGGTCCCACAAACTTACAAGTGGAAAGGGACACTTCTGACCCTCTCCAAACAAGATAAAGTCACAAGTACCACTGTTATTAATGAAATAGTACATTCAAATACTGTTATGTGTCACCCCCTAACAAAACCCTGCTGCTTATCAATCATTCTGCTCAAGACAGAAAGTTAAATTGAGATGAGGAATCATTTCACAGCTTAATACAGTCAAAGCGACTCAATATTCCTTTATTAATTCTCATTTAATATCACTTTAAATTGCTGCCATTATTATCCTACCGTAGACGAAAGATTCTGTGTAATTAGTCTGTATTAAGCCCTTTTTATTTATAAGGAGCCAAATAAACAAACCCACTTTAATTACCTGGGCTCCACAATATTGATCTGAGCATCAAAATTTAATATGACTTTATTTCAAATTTCCATATGACTAGTATTTAAATTTGTTCCAGCAATAACAATTTTGCAGGCACAAATGACTTTTCATTCAAAGTATGTAAATTACTGCCAGCGCCGGGCGGGCGCGGAGCACTTGGTGCCCACAGCATGTTTACGGAGACCTCAGGGGCCTCACTGCTGTGTGAGCTGCTCCCTGGTACGGCAGGAAAAGCCACCAATTACCAAAAGAGACAAAAGTCAACGAAGACAGGGAGTCTTCTCCCTCCCAAACCGTGTTCTCTCCCACTTCAGTACATGGTGTTAACGACATACAAATTTTGAGGTCATTAAGTATAAACAGGAATGGAAAGGCAGACAGGAGGAAGGCGGGGTGTGCTCACGTCAGCATTTCAAGTACCCTCTTAATCCCACAGTGCAAGTTCCAGCATTATTGTCTCAATTTAACTTGCATTAGTACCTAGCACCTTGATTACACTGTTGGGTGGTAATCTTCGCCGGCACATGCCGTCATTACTTATGTCAGCCTCTTGAGTTGTTATGAATACTACGTTGTTTTACGAGAGAGAGGAAATTAGTGCCAGTCCCCTAGAGTTTTGGGTGCTTAACACACAAGCACTGCGCGGCCTTCGCAAATCCCACAACAAATCCTTGTTTAGTGCCACGCGGAGATAAGGACTTTGCAGCAACGCTGGAGCATAAATAACTCATGTCCCTCTTTATTTGTAAATGTCAGAAAGAAAAAAATCGCCCGTCTTTAATGTTGCTTTTCACACAAACACAGCAGAATGTGTGCGGCTAGTCCTGTGTGTATGTGTGTGTGTGTGTGTGTGTGGTGTGGCATGGGTGTGTGTGGTGTGGTGTGGGTGTGTGTGGTGCATGTGTGTGTGTAAACCCACCCACCCACTCGCAGATATACACACCAGTTGAGTGAGATGTTTGGGGTGAGGCCTCAGAACCATGCTCCCACACAAAACAAAGAACTGTCCACAACACGTGTTCGAGGATTGCTGTAAAATGCTGTTTTGGATGTATTTTTAATAAAAATGAACTTATCAAATCCAGGGGAAACATGTGGCCGTAACGCCAGCCTTTCCCCGGGAGGACAATAAAAGTGGGGAAATGTGGCTGCACATGGAGTGCATTCTCCAGGTTTTTTAAATATGATCCACTGTGTTGTTGAAAAGAATTATTCTCTGGTATTGTAGGGAATCCTTGCATTGTCTGTTTATTCTGTTTACACAGCAAATGAAACCCTACACTATGAATAGGTGAACTCTCTGGGGAGAAAGGGGAATTCAGAAAGATGTACAGATGGGGCCAGGGGCCCATGAAAACGGAATATAAATTAACGTGCCCTCCACAGCCACATCTGGAATGGAACAAGCCAAATAAATAATTTTGACATTAAAAGAAATTAAAAATCAAGCACCGCAAATAGTAGAATAAGTTTTTTTTTTTCAAGAAATAATATCATTAAGTTTACAATATGTTTGAAATGGCATTTAAAATAATCAGTAAACACAGCCCCCAAATGGGGTCTGGATGTGTCTCGTCTTTTCTTCCTTCCAAAGACTAAAAATAAGCTACTTAAAATATTGTTCACCCAGAAGTCCTCATCTTGCCTTTTACAGCTTTTCTTTTCTAGTTTAGAAACAAAACATGCTCAAGATTTGCATGTTGAACCTGCTCATGTTTAATTTAGCCAAACATCACAAGAGTCTTGGGAGCCAGAGAAGAATTAACCATAGGTCTGCGACATAGTGGAGAAGCTGGGCCCAAATTTAAGGGTAGCACACCCAAACCGTGATTAGGCCCTGTCTTCTCTCTCCATCCCATTGCCCTCTTTGTTTATGCAGCGTGGGACAGACTAAACAAAAAAGGGCAGTCTCTGCCAGCCTCACTGGAGACAGCTGGAGGTACCCTCAGGAAAGCACTGGGAGGCCTGGTGGTCACAGCCTAAGCTCAGGGTGGACGACTTGGGGTACATTCAGGGCTTGCTAAGAAGAGTACCGTCTATTCCCAGCAGGTTCATTTGGATCCCCAGAGCAGACAAAACCCTAGGGGGGCCACCCCTTTCAGGAACCACACAGAGAAAGTAGATGCCTCAGTATGTCTGCAAATGAAGCCAGTTTTGAAAAATGGCTTCTGACAGCCCTATAAAACTTGCATGAAGTGACCGAGTGGGCGCTCCAGAGCCCACAGACTGACCACCAGCCACACGTCTGAGAAAGCACACATTAGCCGTTGCTGATCCTGTAAGTGGAGTCCTTGGCAGCCCGGGCAGATCAGCTGCCACCAAGCCTTCACTGTCCACTGCATATGCAAAGAATTTTTTTTTTCAGAAGGTAAAATATTTTTCTGAGTGTAACAACAGGCATGACTTATTTCAGAATTAAGTGCTAGGCTCTCTGGTGCTTGGGGAAATGTAAACTACAATTTTTACTTCAAATCCACAATCCACTTCACTAGCTTGTGCTCTCCAAAGGCCCCAAGCAGCCCCTTAAGATGATGAGCATCGTAGAGAGCGCTTTGGTAAATCACGCAAGCAAGGAGCAGGGAGGAGACAAAGCCATTTCTCTCCCCATTTCATAAAATCAGTAAATTGATTTATAAACTGCTTTGGGTAGCAAATAAATACCAAGGTACAAATGCATAGCACCGACTTCTAAAACCCAGACCTCCTGCACTTCCAGTCGGATGAGATGGAAGGCGGCGGGTACCCCACTCCACCGCCAGCCCCTCCACTGCGCACATTAACAAAGATAAGGGAGCGTCGGAGCAAGGCACAGTTATCACAGGCAATCAGGTAGCATGAGCAGCACCTTTCAAACTACAGAATAATCTCAGTTTCAAATTACATAAAATAATTGGCGATTTCAAGACAGCACTTAAATAAAGGAAAGTTTGCTGCCTTGCAGTGTTAGTGCTGGTATTTTTTTGTGCCCAACAAGCTACCCATACAAGAGGCGGTGTGCCTAATATTCTTGCCAACAAAGGCATTTGAAATTAGCAATTGCTTTTAGAAACTTTAATTACAATTTTAAAATGCTATTTCTGCTCTATAATAGATTCCAATTGTTTCAGTATTATCTGGCTTGCAAATAAAATCTACAGTAGATGACAATATTCCCAGGATTAATCACTCTTGAAATTCTAATATGCTCTTGAAATACCAAATAAAAAAGACAGCAATGTTGTTGATGTACTGAAAGCTTCTTGCTTTTTGCAGTTGGCTATTATTATGCATATCCAGGTAGAAAGTTAATTAACCCAAAGCTTAAGCTAATTATGATAGCAGAATGCTATCAACCCAACGCGCTCAGTCAGACAGCTGTCCGGAATTTCATTTGCTAATCATTTGTCTTTTGGCTGAGCATATGGAACATTTTCATGCTATCAGAGGAACAACAAACAGCTGAAAATCATTAACTAAAAACAATGTGCATAAAATCAGAAGCAGTTTTTTATAAAGCTTTGTGTCAGACAAAAAGCCAGATCCTTGCCCTATAAAAATTAATGATTATTTTGGTTCTTGTCACTTAAAAAATTTCAGCTGATAGCGCAATGAATATGTGACGAGAATTTGAGTTTGATCCATTTCCTGCTTATGAGAGCCTGCAAAAAAAAAAAAAAAAAAAAAAAAAAAATCCTAAAGTTGTAATGGGCATTCTAAGAACTAGGTTTGGGGAAGATTATAACATATTATTGGTTCAATGCCCACTGACTTAAAAATCACCTCAAAAGGACCTCTTTGTGTACTTCCTGCCAAACCTCAGTTTCCACACACTCCATCTAGAAGATGATTCTGAGTTACAAGGTAAAAACGTGTGAAATACACTTGTGCACATTCCCTGAGCAATGTGTGACATTTCTGAGACCATCCAGAAATCTGAGCAGACACCAGAAAGACACATAAATCATAGTAAAAAGTTCACCTCAGCGCTGAGTGAGAGGAGGCCTGGCCACTCTTTTCTGGCTGCCTCCCAGCACGTTGTCCTTTCTTTGCATCCCAGCTGCGATGACCTGGATGCTGGATGACAAGAGGAAATGCCAAAGCCAACAGAGTGCATTGTCCTCGGCTCCATGTGCTCGCCTCAGCACCAGCATCCTCCAGCATTTTGATAGTGGTGCAGCAGACTGCAGGCTGAACTTCCCAAGTACACCTCTGAATCTACTCAGAACAGACAAATGCACATATGACCTTCACCCAACCTGTGACTCCCCCCAAACCTAGTCTACTTGGTCAGGCCTATCAGTTTAAGACACCAGGGTCCCAGGGCTGTCAGTCTTATCACACTTGAAGATAGGAGGGGACATGTTCTTCCGACCCTATCAGGCTCAGGGTATTCTTGGCATTTTCCCCTGGTCATTGTCATAATACTCTTTTTTTTCCCCTTCATTTTTTAAAAAAGCAATAAAGGTGAAGATTCAAAATGTGCCTGAGTCACTAACAGAAACTCTGGGTCACTGGATAGAGAGGTAGACTAGTTTTAGAATGGAGAAGAAACTTTTTTCCTTCCAGGGGAAGGCTGAGGTTTAACTTTTCGCATGAGGTGACATGTGCAACTGTCGCCAGTCAAAGGCTCAGCAGAGTCTGATTAATTGTCGGCCCATGGGGACGTCTGCTGGTCACGGACCACTGAGCTGCAGGGAATTTCCATGTCTGTAATATACCACTGTGACAAAATCGACTCGATTTTCCTGCGGTGACCATGGAGTAGCAAGAGCGTGGATCTCTCGTTACTGTGAAGCTTGGGAGGCCTTGGGTGCCAACTTGCTCTTCTTAAGATGAAGGTCACATGGGAGATGGCTCCTCGGTGACATCTTCAAAGACTTCTGTTTATTGTGAACCATATTAAAAGGAAATAGGAGGGACCCCCCACCAGGAATCTAACACTAGGATCCACCACTGTGTGGGCCCCTCTAGGCAAATGTGAAAGGGAGATCCCAAATGCCCAAAGTCCCCACATAAAGGGCAAGAGCCTGACAGGTGCTGGTGGTTCCTCCATCTTTTCCCATGAAACTCACCTTCTAAGTGCGGTTCTGAGCCACCCAAGGTCTAATGCTTGGTCTGACAAACACCCCATCCTCCACGTCATTAGGAAATCTTGATTAAACAGAGGCATTCAGAAACCCAAACAAAAGCCCCAGGTGCACCAGCACCCACCATCCTGTCACTCAGACCACACCCACAGGTCTAGAATGTGTTTGCCAGTTACTCTTTGCAAACTGGAAAGGACCCCCGCCTGCTGCTCCGCTGGGAAGACAGGGCCAAACCTATTACTTCAGTCATAAAGGTTTAATCATCCACAGTTCAAATGTTGACGCCTCTTCCCAATGCGTTGAATTTTTTACATCTAAGTTTTTGAGTTACAAAAATGCTTTCAGATGAAAAATGCTGCTGACTAGGAAGGCATGTGGGGGCTCCTTAAATCTGGGTCTTGGAGCCTTTCCTTTCCCTTCCCAAAGGCTACATGCTCAACAGTGATATTGATATTAATATTAATTTGTCATTAATACTAATGTTTCACTAACCAACTAGAGTATTTTGAAATACCCAATTTCTCTGGATAGCTAAACCCGCGGTTTGCTATGGAAAATGTTTTCTAATTACGGCTTCCCGGGAAGCCGTCAGACAATGCGGCTAGGGTCCCTATTAATTCAGGAGTTGTATGGAAAATGGACCACATCTGAGGTGGCCACCTAGGCACGTCACAGCCAGCCCCTGCTTTCAGGATGTTGTAAGGCAGCTGATAGCCATGCAGGCCATTCCAAGGGCAGCCTGTCTGGGCAGCGAGAGGCAATGCACATGTCTACTTAATCTGATTAATTTAATTCCAAAGAAAGGAATGAGGGTTGTTCTTGCTAGTTCACAGAGCAAAAAGAAAAGTGGGAGGACGACCTACACAGCCCCTTCTTTGAAGAGCTGCCTCCACAATGGGCACATCCTACCCAGCTGACCAGCCCAGGGCATACTTTTCCGGCGTGTTCACGTCCAGTGGCAAAGCATCACTGTTGAGCACACTTCGCAGTACTCCTCACATCTTGTGAGAAGTGTGGAAAGCATGCTGGACTGGCTGCCTCCTGGTCCGCCACCTCCAGCACCTTCTATCTGCCTTCCCTGATTCATCACATGTGGCTGGGACCTACACAACCGAGTAACTGTGCAGAACCTTTCACCACAAACCCCAGCCAGGGCTTCTCCAGGACCAAAGCTCTGCACAAGATGGGAGCCATGGGTGTGTGGGCAGAGAGGTGGCCGGCTCAGGGATGCTCCCGGCGGCGGTCGTGCTCCTGAGAGGAGGCCTCAGAGACACTGCTGAGTCGCAGGCTATTCCGCTTCAGTGCGGACAGAGGCCCTGGGCTAGGATGCTTTTCTAATACTGTGATACTAAGTGGACGGAACATGGCTTCCCCCAGCCTTAAGAAGGGAAGAGACATCAGATCTGTAGCAGACCCTCAGAAGAACAGGCACCGAGAAAGAGCCAGGCAGGGTGAACGCACGGGTGGAGAGCAGTCAATGTGGCGCCTCCTCCCAGGCATCTGTCGCGTCACTCACTAGTCTGTGGCAAGGAAGGGAAGGCAAGATGAGAGCTGGAGCCACTTTCACGAGAGGCACAATGCAGACATGGCCTCTTCAAGGGGGTCACAGACTCACGCTTGCATGAGCCTTTGGCTGTAGCCCAGTGGAAGCAAGCAAGCAAGCGGCGTGTAAGCGCGCAGACATCTGTGTGGGTTACTGTACGGTTGTCTGTGGGGTGGGGAGGGCGATCTGGCTCACGGCTTTGGAAGAACAAATCAGACGGTGGTCAGAAATACTTTAATAGCCACACCTTGGGTAAGGGTGTGACTAGGAGACAGGACTGTGTGGAGACGGAACAGTTGACTCTGAGGAAGATGAGTGAGAAAACAACTGTGTCAAACAGATAGCATGAACCCGTGCCTGAAGACGATGTGAAAACCCTGCATGCACATCTGCATAGGAAGACTGTGAAGTGAATTAAGAAGCATACCAGTTACGTAGAAAGAGAAAAGACAAGGGGTGGAGGGCGGAGGAGAGTAAACCTCAGGAACACGGGCCCCTGTGAAAACAAGGGCCAGGAGACACTTGGAGTTATAATACACAAGACAAACACGGCAACCCCATTACAGCAGTGGTTCTCAACCTGTGGGCTGCGACCCCTCTGGGGGTCACATACAGGACATCCTGCATATCAGACATTTACATTATGGTTCACAACAGTAATACAATTACAGTTATGAAGTAGCAAACAAAAATAATTCTGTGGTTGGGGGTGAACCACAACTGTAGTAAAGGGCTGTAGCATTAGGAAGGTTGAGAGTCACAGCATTAGAGGAAGACACTAAAATGACTATGAGGACAGTATGGAAATGGCCAGGTTAGCCAGCGGGCCACTGACACAGCACCCCTCTGCTTTCCTGTGTGCCCTTCTAGGCTGTTCTGTTTGTCCACCCCAGAGAGCAGTGTCTACCTTTAGCTACTAAGCCAGCAGCAGTAATGTGGGAGGACAACCACATCAAAGAAAAGCGGGCCTGACGTGATGTCAGGCTGCACCAGCCCTGTGGTGAGGACCACTCTTGTCTACTGTGTGAGGCAGGCACCACTTGCCTCACCGCCCGCCCCCCCCCACACACACTCCCTGCAAATTGAAGCTACCTTGAAAAGAGAACAAGGAACCTGACCACGGTTTCACTGTGAGGAAGGGGACTGGCCGGGGCTCAGTCTCAAACAGCATAGACTAAGTCTATCAAAAACACACTGACTCCACGACTCACCAAAGAATCTTCAGCCAATTTCCGAGCACAGTGTCCCAGCCGTTCCCATGTGTGAACAGGGCCTTTGCCTTCCTTACAGGCTGTACCTACTATATATGGGACATATGTTTGGTACTTAGCACATATTTGCACACATGTATGCAGAGTGAGCAAGTGGCAAGCCCTTGGCCAAGCTGAACTCTAGCTGGCCTCTGACGAAACGATCCACTGAAGAAAATCCCCTGAACAGCACACATCTACTTCATCCCCACTAGAGACGATCATATACTACTCTTCAAATATGAAACCACCAGCCTCTTTTCAGTCTACATTCATGACCCTGCAAAGCAGCGTGGGTAACCATTCTTGTGCACAGGACCAGGCAGGTAGTGGTTTCTAGTAGTTCTTCCTTTTCCTTTCCCACAGTTCTCTAAGGACAGAAAAACCACCCACTGCGCCCTGGCTAAACAGAGGTGGGCAGGTGACTGGATGTAGCCTCAGGCTGCTGTTTGCTCTCCTTATCTCAAAGGTAGAGAACAAGGCCATTAGTAATGAAGGTATCATGTCACCCTGGGTCTTAGATAACCCAAGACAAGGGTGGAGGGACAGGCGCAGAGCCACTGTGCACTTCACATGGGTGATTTCTCATTAAATGATGTTCCCAGCGATCGTCGTAAGTTAAAAGTGATGGTGCTTCTGCCTTTTTTAAAGCTGACCTGAAAAGTAGCAATAAAAACAAACTAAACCTTAGCTTCTTCCACACACCAAAATGTGAGCGAACAGTGCCCAGCACATTTACTCAATTCTGACTCCGCTGTCTCGGGAAGTCCCCGAAGGTGTCTGCCTTTCCAGTGGCAGCTCTGCAATTTCACGCGAGGGTGAGATCCAGATGAACTCTCCACCAGAACGTGGCCACGACAATGGTGCAATTTGTAAGGCAGGTTCCTGAGCAGCTCTGGAGCACAGGCTTGTGGGACTCCCTGGGACTTGAATCCCAACACAGTATGCTGGACGGGCCTCTCCCTGATGGAGTTCAAGCACTATCAGCTATTCAACACCTCCATGCATACTTATCTCAAGGGCCAAGGGAGAGAACAATTAGATAAACATTAAGGGAAAGCCATTGGAAATGCATACTGGGGCCCCCAATCACAGCCCTGCTTACTTTCTCCAACTGAAGCATCTGCCTGGCAACAGAGACCCTGTGGTAGCATCTTTGTACCTTGGTAAGTGACGGTTAACTTCAAGGTTATTTCAGCGCTACTATGAATCAGTCTGTGGGAGCTAAGAGTTGAGGAGGGAACCTCACAGTTCCCACACCAAGCAGAGTCAGGTCCTGAAATACATGGCAGCCTGTTCTCGTATCACACCCAGAGCTAGGCATCTTTAGGGAAACCATTTTCAACTTGAGTCCTTTGCATCAAGGTCCAGCCTGCTGCTTCTGTGGTGTCCTGGTTGAGGAGAGAACATTTTCCATGCCCAGGACTCTTCGTCAGTAAGGCATTTTTCCGCATGCAGCAGAACTACTTCCAGAAGCTTCCAAAGCCTCCCCTGCTCATTCTGCACAGAAGGCACTCTGACAGGACATTCAGGCGTGAGCAGAGATGGGAAACTTGCACATAGAAGACCTCTTTCCAAGCCCGTTTTGGTTATCTTAAACATTTCCCCCCATGCACAAACTTTAAAAATCACGAACACCAATGTAAAAACAAACAAACAAACAAAATCTAAATATTTATCTAATGATGACAATAGCCAGATTTCTTGCCAGAATCTAACTCCCAGCACAGGTCCCAAAAGTGTCCCAGGGACTAGACCTCCATTGCACGCATTTTTCTCAGTGTTCTGATCTTTTGAAGCCCCACAAAGATGGCCCATTCAGCTTTGCTTACAACATCCTAGGCTTTTCTAGGACAGAGTCCTAAATTCATCCTGCTTTGCCCTGCAAACCAGTTCTAAAAGTTGACTGAGAATGGCATGGTCAGGTTTCTCACCCCAGCAGCCCCACTCCTGGTACCCGTTTCCTGTACCACTTTTATCATGGGTGGTACCCAGTGCATAATGAGAAGCAACTTATAGGAGGAAAGGCTTATTTTAGCTCACAATATAAGAAAGGATACAGTCCATCATGATGGGAAAGGTGTAACATGGCCCGAGTGTGAGACAGCTGGTCACACTGTATGCAGGAGCAAGAAGGAGAAATGGAACTCAAGAAGTGGAACTCAAGAAATGGAACTCAAGAAATGGAACTGAGCTTTAAAACCTCCTGGCATGCTTCCATCAAGGCTCGATCTCCTAAAGGTTCCACAACCTTCCTGAAAAGCACCACAAGATAGGGACCAAGTGTTCAAACACATGAGCCTATAGAGGTCAGTTCATATTCAAAACACAACAGGGTTATATTCATATCCACACCATAGCAATGTCCTGGTGCAAAAAAAAAAAAAAATGAAGATAACAAGGTGATAGGACTTAACTTCTACAAGAGCTGGCCTGACTGTAGTGGTCTGGGAAAGTAAAAAAGGACGTGAACTATTATCTAGTGCATCGGAGGTCCTCCAGCGCACAGCTGGATTCTTACTTATTAATCTGAAGTAGCTATGACTTCTGGTCCAGGCGGCTTTCTTGAAGTAATAGTATCTGTATTGGTTAGTTTTTCTTGTCAACTTGACATAACCTAGAGCTACTTGGGAAGAAGGCTCCTCAATTGAAGACTTTACTTCCATCATACTGGCTTGTTGCCATGCCTATGAAGAATTATCTTGATTGGTGATTGATGGGACAGGGCACAGCCCAACCCACCAAGAGATGCCCTCTTCCTCGGGCAGTTGGTCCTGGGATGTATAAGGAAGCCAGTAAGGTATGAGTAAGAGTGAGACAGACAGAGAGAGTGAGCAAGCCAATAAGCTCCCTTCCTCTATGGTCTCTGCTCTTAGTGCCTGCCTTGGTTTCCTGACCTCTTTTCCCTCAGTGATGGACTGTTTCCTGTAAGTATAAGGTTAAATAAACCAGTTCTTCCTCAAGTTGCTTCATCACGGCAGCAGAAAAACAAACTAGAATGATATCCATCTTTCTCTCTCTTTTTTTTAAATCTTTGTACAATTTTCCCAGAAAAAGACTTCAAAGGTCAGAATTAAATTCTAAAGATGGTCTTTCCATTGCTGGAGCCCAAGGCAAGTGAGGTTCCCTGATATCTCACCAAAACCAGACTGACTGTTCCAATTGTCACATGCAGGATGACAGCTTTAAGTGGACTGATGTGACAACATCGGAGATTTACTGGCATGGAAACTTGAACCTGTGGAGTGATGGCTCTAAACACTCTGTGTGTGTGTGTGTGTGTGTGTGTGTGTGTGTGTGTGTGTGTGTGTGTGTGTTTAAAATTCTTTTGAGAATTTTAAGGAAGCCTTAGGCCCTGTCCTAAGAAGAATGCTGGGATACACATACCCGGATACTTGGTCACCACTTCTTACCTGATTCTGGGTAATTCTGGGTCCTCTGAAGATCGCAAAGACTACAGCTTGAGATGCTGGTTCAGTTTGTTGGTGGCACTGTCAAGGGGATACGCTGGAGAACTGGGCCGCGTATCACCTGTGTCAGGTGCAGGTACCAGCATGCACACAGCTGCATCACCTGCGTAAATTTCCTTTGGGAAATTCCCTAAACCTAGAACACTCTGGAATCCTAGCATGAAAGAGCAATTTGTAGGGCTTACATGGTGTGAAGATGGCCCACACTTGGGAGATGGAAGTCAAGTACATCAGACTCACTGACTACAGTGACTAGGCATGACCATAACAGAGACTTCCAGATCTTCCCTGTGTTAGCTAGCCTTCCTGCCTCAGTGGTCCTATATTAGAACTTGAAAGGAGACACACTCCTGTGTGATGTTCAGAGTAAACAACACTTGGCCATAGGGTATTAATCAAGGTCCAAGAATATCAGAATTCATATACAACAGCCTTGAGGATACCTTGGGGATGAGGAGGGAAACACACACTGCTTCTTCCCTTCTACCTCCTGTACCAAAGCCCCGGGGGCCTTTTTCAGTTCCCCAGGGATAGATGCGGCTGTGGAGGTAATGCATGCTCAAACACCATGGTATGCTTTTCACCACATCACAACCCCAATAGATGCTGTGGTCCTGCTCAATGGAGCAGATGGAGAGAAGTGGTGATGGAAGATGACATCCTTCAGGGACAGATTCTGGGCTTGGGGAGCCTTTCTATCCCCAGCAAATGTTCCACAGGTTCTCAGGTCAACAATCTCATCACTCTTCTAAGGAGTGTTATTGTATGAGAGGCTGGGGATGGAAACAGCTTTATACTTTCTCTGGTGCACTAGCAGGAGAGACAGATATGGCCTGAAGACATTTAAGTGGTACTGGTACTGTCTTGGGCCCATATTGAGCAGCTGTAAGAGAATGCCTGAGACTGGGCAGAGAATGGACACTAGAAGTTCATTTGGCTCACAGATACTGAGGCTGGGTGCATCCATGAGCATGGCGCCAGCATCTGGCAAGGGCCTTCGTCATCATCCCATGGAGAATGTGGAAAGGCAAGTGGATGTGAGAGCACTGCTCAAGATCAAGAGAAGGCCACTCTCACAATCACTAGCACACTCCTAGATAGCAGCATTGAGTCCCAAGGAACCACATGAAGACCTGCCTCCTGTTGCTTCAACGTGGAGAATTACGCTTACAATGCACAATCTTCAGGGGCCATGATAACCAGAGCAAAAACATGTCAGAGCATTAAGACTCAGCGTTCCAAGGCAATGCCTTAGAAATAACTCCAGAGTTCAAAGAATCCAAGACAAATAGTTGAGTGCCTCTAAGCACATCTTAGCAATCCGATTTAAAAGAAGCCCCAAACAGACTTTCAAGAAACCATTGCTTGGGTTCTTTGAGCCATCAGAACACCAACTGCCTCCTGGTTCAGAACTGAGAAAGTCCACTCGGTGTTGATAGCTCACCTTTAGAAAGCAGAACGTCCTCCTGCAATTTTCTGGAGCTTGAGAGTGACAGAATGTGATATACCAGAACTGGTTAAAAAAAAATAGCCAAGGATTGAAAGCAGTTTAACAACCAGGGTCTAAAGAGAGCAGGTGGCAGACATCCCCCTCAGATCTGTCAGCAGCCCTGGAGTCCACTTCTGAGGTCTTTGACAGACACCAGCCCCGTTGCTAAAGGTAGGAGGAGAAATGTCGAATAAGAGAAAGAGGTATGGAGGACATGTCCCAAATGGCTGCTCAAAACTCACTTTTCTCAGATGGCACTCAGAGTCTCTGCAAGCATCTGACTCCTCTCCACTGTGGCATTCCTAAAGACACTGCCTTTAGTCCCTTGACTTTTGAAGACCACAGTGCGACCAGAAGGGTCTTTGGCACACTGTGGTCCATGCACAGGGGCATCCCTTCTCATCACCCGTGGACTATTTGTACAAATGCCAACCAGTGCTGCAGACCATGTCTTAGTAATGCCATGAGAATAGGCTAGCCCATGGGTCCTCACACAGCTACAGGGAGTACCAGAGTCAAGGTCCTCTGATCTAGAAGGCTTCTGTAGAGACACATGTGCATGAGCACTGATATTTATACAGACCCACAGATATTTCAGGGAAGGACTCCCAGAGACAAAGTTGTATCAGTCTTCCCATGCTTCCAAGCTGCACAAGATTACCTTTGAAAACTCTGCTTGTACAAGGTCTGTGGGGCAGCAAACCATCCATCCTTGGGCACTGCCAGCAACAAACTGAGTAAAATATGAAAGGGATGGCCCATAATGTACCACCAGAACACTACCCTGCCTTTCTTCTGCTGGGAGTACCACGCATCCTGACCCCAGAGGCTTTACTGGCTGCTCAGCTGCCCAGCCCCTCTGGTGTCCACAAAGGCTTGCTCACCTGAGACACTGACTAATTTGTAGTTCATTCAGGTTTTCAACTACTGTATTATTTTCAGAAATTTTGGGGCAGTGGCGGTGCTTGTGGGAGCAAGGGCCCTTTACGTTGGCAAGGGTAATTGAGCCCCTTTCTCCCCTCAGCTGGGGGAGGAGCGGGCGGCACTTCCGTTTGCTAACCTGCACACAGCACCGACATATTCCTCATAAGGGGGTCCCTTTTGGTAATAAAATCCGGATTGTGATTGCCAGCACAAGATTCACGGCGTTTTGAGTGCCTGTAAACTGGTGATTGTGAATCCCTTAAATGCTGTGTACCCTATCCTGCTGTATCCTAAATGCTGATATCAGAATTTTTATAGAGAGTTCCCAGCCTCTCTCAGTTTTTCATTAGACTGTGAATGGTAAATGACACACTTTTCAAAGTTTACGTTCTCCTTCCTGGCTAGATCCACAAAAATAAGATTCATACTTTCTTGCCCCGGCCAGCAATTCCATGGCTAAAAAAACTATTCATTGAAAAATAGAGACTCTTATTTTGCTCTGATGGAGATTCACAAATGATATAGGCAAATTTGCTCACAATGTGTCCAGCCTCCTTCTTAGAATTTACATAGTGCTGAGTGGGCCATCTAATGAATGAAAATTCCACACTGAAGAGCTCAAACCTTGAACAACACAGGCGTTAGGCTCTTTTCCAGGAAAGAGCCAGAGAAACCCATCTCAATTTATGAAACATGCTCAAAGTGTCTATAAAGTGAACTCTCTTTTTACTTTAAACATATTGTATGTATCAAAGAGGTGCTGCCAAGCAAGAAATGGCTGGCAGGCAGGTGTGGGACCTCTGGGGGAGAGGGAGTGTAACAGATGCACAATGCTAGCCTGACTGGCCATTTTGGCCACCAACTGAGGATGACACCTGAATCATGGGATCATGGCATTTGAAAAGATGGCTACGACTAACATCCTGGGATGGACCAAGGAGTCTCAGACTGAGCAAAATGGGAACTAGAACTCTAAAGAATGGATAATTCACCTGAGAGGAAAAAAAAAAAAAAGAAAAAAAAAAAAAAGAAGCACCATTGTGGGTGGTGCAATCCCTGGGCTGGTGGTCCTGGGTTCTATAAGAAAGCAAGCTGATTGAGCCATGAGGAGCAAGCCAGTAAGCAGCAGCACCCCTCCATGGCCTCTGCATCAGCTCCTGCCTCTAAGTTCTGTGTGAGTTCCTGTCCTGACTTCCTTCAGTGATGGACTATAATGGAAGCCAAACAAACTCCCCAACTTGCTTTTTGTTGCGGTGTTTCATCTCAGCAATAGAAGCCCTGGGACAGTCACCATCTGCATTCACGTGGCTCTTTACGCAGTTTGGTGGCTTTCTCTGCCCTGTTCATCCTACACTAACTCATGATAATTCCCAAGGCTGGGAGCCATGTGGATCAATGTCGCTGGATTCATAAAGATGCCTATGAAGTATGTGATCCTTGGGAGCATGGATGGGCTGCAGTCCTGCCTATCCCGAGAAGCATCTTTGATCATGGACCAGCACCTTCAACCCTCACTTCTTCTTGGAAAGATGCCCAGCAATACATCTGTGCTATAGGGTATCTGGGAAGCGCTCAGCATTGTGCAGTTCTACCCAGGCAGTTTTGGCAAGAAGAGCCATTATCTTGGAAGTTACTGTGTTAAGAGTGTCACATACATGCCTATGTATTGGCAGAGTTCAGTGAGCAGGGAGACTTGTTGGGATGCATATATATGCTTGCCTGGTTGTCATGGAGGGAAACTGGCCTGTCTATGTCTCTAGTTACAGCCTTTCTTCCAGGTGCCTGGGTGCTGCACCACCCTAGCTCTAATGGCCTTGCCTGAGTCTTCTGAAGGCTGGAAGAGGCCTCGATTGTTACCACTCTTGCCACCTCTGCAAGTCTTAGCGGATAAATCCCTTGGAGCATTAGGCAGTGTATTTGGCTACAGATGTGGTATCTGTGGAGGGGGTCGGTGGCGTTAACTCTTTGAAGAATGGAACCCAGCAGTCTCACTGCATCTGTGCAGATGCCAGGTGAGTCTGCAGCTCTGTGTCAGTCTCTTGGCTCCTCCTGCCTAGGGTCAGGGCACAGTGTCACTGCCATGTTTATAATTCCATCACCAGACAGTGGCGTGTGCTAAAGCCTCACCGGCGCTATCCACCTGTGCCTCTGGAGCTCCATCGGTAAACTCGGGTGACACTTGATTCGTGCTCACATTACAGCTTGCATGGTGTAAGATGGGATGTTGAGTTTATAATTTTGAACTTTCTGTAGACTCACTCGTGATGGCTAGCATTCTTGGTCAGCTTGAGAATCTAGAATCACCAGGGGGTTGGACATGTGGGAGATTATCTTGATTGGATTAACTGAGGTGGAAAGACTTGCCCACTGTGGGTGATGCTTGGCTAGGGTGCTGGACTGTGTACGTGGAGAGGGGAGGTACATACAGACAGCAGAAGCTGAACAGCAGCATGCGCTCATTCACTCAAAGCCTCTTGACTGTGGCTGGGGTGTGACAGCTGCTTCAAGCTCCTGCCTCTTCGACATCCTGGCTGGGACAGACAGTGATCTAAAGGGAGTCCTTTCTCCCTTAAGTTGCTTTTGCCAGAGTGTCTTATCATCGAAACAGGAAGAGAGACTAAGATGTCTCCTGGATGGATAGAAGGCTCCCCAGGAGCCTCCCGTCATTTATGGCAGGATGGAAATGTCTTGAGAATTTTCCTAGTGACCTAATGGAACAGATCAAGGAGCCTCCCCCTGTGTAATTAGGTGTTCTTGTCAAGGAGCGTATCTGTCGGACAGGATGCCGTGCATTTGAAGACTTAGCAGCCGCTCTGACCCTTCCACTCTCACCCAAGGCCTGACTCCCTGTCACCTCCTGTCATAGTCTCTGGGTCACCACCCTTGTCTGCCGATCTCTGCCCTCCCCCATCAGTCACTAATTAAGAAAATACCCTACAGCTATATCTTACGAAGGCATTTTCTCAATTGAGGCTCCCTCCTCTCAGATAACTCTAGCTTGTGTCAAGTTGATATAAAACTACCCAGGACAGTGACCTAAGACTCATTTATGAAACATCTTTAAATAATGTAAGACACTGTATTCTGTGTCATTTATTATTGTGTGACAAATCACTACATCACATATCACACTTAATGGCTTAAGACATCACAATTTTACCATCTCATTACTGTGGGGTAAGTGTGATCTTTTGCGTCCAGGCTAAGGTTGGTGCCAGCCATGGGCACAGTTCTTGGTGTTTGAGGTTCAGTTTCTTTCCCTGGCTCTCTGCTTGCTGGCAGAAGTCTTTCCTTACAGCTGCAGGGCTGAGGCCCTAATATTTTGCTAGCCACGTGACCAGTATGGGTGATGCTGCCTCACCAGATGCAGAATAATGTGTCCTTGACTAGACATCAGTCAAGTTTTAACTAGTGAATCTTCAAGCTGGATCCAAAGGGTCCACCTATTCCCATGTACCATAACTGGCCTTCTGTATTTGAGCTAAAGTTTATCAAAATGCAAATGTATCCAGCACTCAGCTAAATAAAGTTCATGTGTAAAGCATCCGACTGACAATCACCAGCCAGGCTTAAAAGAAGAATCTAACAGCTACACAGAGAGAAAGGCTGAACGACCCAGAGTCGGCACTCATGGCACACAAAAGCAGCTACCACCCAGGGATCCTGCACCTCACACAGGTGAGGAGGGCAACACAGAGGCCCAAATGACGCAGAGAAGGACCTTCGTGGAGCAGTCTCACAGACTGCAAGCTACCAGAAACCAAACACAAAACAATCGGAACAAAGCATGAGGGAGGGTGGGGGCGAGTCTTGGTGAGCAGGAGTGCTAAAACTTCTTCCCTTGGGGGGGACGTAAACAACACTTAACTGCTCTTCCTAACGAGGTATGATGTCACCCACATTCACTCTGGGGAACCAATTCCTTTATTAAGCTAACTTACAGAGTGATGGGTGAGGATCATGTGTGGCTTTTAAACAGCCACACTGGAAGGTCTGCACCCAGCAGGGATGATGGCTCCACCAAAGTGGAGATAGAGGCCCCTGCCCCTAGTCCTTCCCCACCTATATATTCTAGCCCTTCCCCTAGACCACAAAGCCATGAGCAATCGGAGCAGAATTATATAGTGCTGATTGGGAGGGGTGACTGGATACTCGGGAAAGGTCCCATGACCCTCCCCACTCCTTTCCTTTATAAGGGAATGTCAACAATCAACAAGTCCAGCTATGGCGATCTTTTGTGAGCAGGACGAGTTGAAGATGATGGCAGTGTGGCTTGGAGAATAGTCCCTTAGTACAGCACATGTGGTGCATGAATATTTTATTGAAAATTTATGAAGAGTGGGTCAGAAATGAATTTAAAAAAAAAAAAGCCTAGCCATAGTTTTTTTTTAAATGGTGAAAACCATGAACCCACAAATTTAAGATGAATGAAACCAAAGCCCAATAAACATAAAGAAAACTGCACTCAAATATGAAATCATTGGGTTACCGCAAGGAGATCTTAAAAACAAGGTTGGGGGGTGGTTAAACACAGGAAGGAAAGGGGAGATGACAACAGATCTCTGTAGAGAAACAATGAAAGCCACGGGATAGTGGAACAAGAGACCGCTGACAAATACACGAGGGAAGTAAAACTGGAGAAGCCTAGACTCAGGAAGTCCATCTTTTCATCATTAGGGTTAAAATGATTTACCCAGAAGACCGAAGGATGCATCACCAGCAGACCTATACAGGAACAGCATGCAGGTCCTCTGGGCAGAAGAACACGGACAGCCACATGAAGGAGAGGTGGGAAAGGTCTGAGACTCTTGCTCACTGCTGGTAGGAAAGGAAGGAGGTGAAGCTGCTGGAAAACCAGTTTGCTATGGGTCAGAAGGCTAAACACCCACCAATCACAGGACTCACACCTAGCTGTTAGCCCTACAGACAAAAGAATGCCCGTTCTTACAATGACTTTTTCATAAATGTTTACAGCATCATTGTTTGTAACTATCAAAAACTGAAGGAAAGACCCTCTTCTATACAGCAGGTAGTAAGCTGTGGCATGTCCAGTGGGATACTGTTCAACAAAGAAAGTCACACAAAACGGACTGTATATGCAGGAAGACATTAGACAAGCAAAAAAGATTGTACCGTGAATTCCACTTATGAAACTGTAGCATTTTACTCATAAAATGTATAATTTTACATGTATTTATGACCATTTAAAATTACAGAAAATAGAAACTAACATATATATGAACTGCAGATAAATAATTGCCTAGCAACAAGTAGGATGGCCTGGAAGGAGTGGAAGAGGAGACACAAGGGAAGGAAGAAGCCCTGGGGGTGATGGGGTGCTGTCTGGATCGTGTCTTAGCAATGCTGTTTCAAGGGGCGGATTCCCTCTGCAGGCTCCTGTAGCTATGGATCCCATTGATGCGCTGTCTGATGTTTCAGCGTGGCCACTTCCTATTCCACACAGTGAAGAATCACTTTGCACTTACTGGGAATGGTTAAAATAAAAAAGATACAACCACTAGAAACTGTGCTGAGGATATGAAGAATGGGCACCTAGCCCTCCACAGACAGGAATGCAAAACAGCACAGCTCCTTTGGAATGCTGGATCTTTCTTAAAACTCTCAGTGTGCAAATTATCGCATGCCGCCGTGTTTCTCCTACACACATACCCGAGGAAGGAAAACACACACACACACACACACACACACACACACACACACACACACACACACACACACGAATGTTCACTGCAGCTTCACAACAGCCAGAAGGGTGAAACACCTGCATGGCTATGAAATGACACAAGCAAGATGGCCTGGCCACACGAAAGAATGTTGCCATAAAAAGAAATGAACTGCTGGTATGCTATGACATGGCCGGAGCTTAAAAGTATCATGCTTGGCAAGGGGGAGGTGGTGGTCACAAATACCCATATATTACATGGCTCCATGTACACCAAATGTCAGAACTCTACAGTGGCAGAGAGGGACCAGTGTCCAGATGGTGCCAGGAGAGGGGACAGGCGATAACAGCTCAATCGACCCCAGGGTCATTGTTTTGTAAAAAGTTAAAGTAGTCTAGTAGTACACCACACAAACTCTATTAAAACTTACCCTTCAAGGGAAGAATTTTAGACTATGTGAAACACATCTCCATAAATCTGTAAAATTATAAGGGGGACGTCCTATATAAGAAGTCAAAGAACGAAATAAGAGGCTCTATGACGGTGTTTTAAACAAGAGTGTCCTCCATTTTTATGTGTTGGAAATGAAAACTCACCACTAGTGAGTGAGGACCCCACTGAGAGCGGGCCAAGCAGCCGCCATCTGCACATTACACCAAGTCCACAGGCCAAGGCCTTACGACTTCAGAGCCATAGCAGAATGAACCTTAGGGCTGCCCTACAAGGGGTCCCAGAACTATGCTTCCCAGGCCCAAGAAATGTCTCTGTGGTGGTGCCTACTCTGCCAGGCGATGACCAGGGTTCCCTGGGGGTGCTGGCTGACCTCTTCTCTTTGAGGCCAGCACCTTGCCACATTGCCACTATGGATTTATCGTCTTCCTCTTCCTTGGCCGTTTCCCGGCTCCATGAACATATCACCTCTGAAGACATCCTGGAGGATGCCCTCTTGGTGTACTATCTTGGTGTGGCCCAGCCCATCTCCTTGGGAGCCCATAACCTGCTCTGACTTACTCAAATGCATATTCTGGGGCCCATCTTCTTCAACCTAGTACCTTCACAAGCAGACAACAGTGGTAACATATGGGGTATGCAGGTCAAAGACACAGCCACGGATACAGGTACAGCTCATCTGATGGCTGAAACTGTCCTCACCTTTAACAGCAGGCAGTTCTGAGGATGAGGGCAGTACGGACACATTGCACAGGACAAGCCTGCTCAGAGTCAGGGTCCTTCACCCTGGCTGTGAGCATGGTGACTGTAGGCATATGGGACAATTCTAGTTTGGCAGACAAGAGTGTGTACTGCTCCTGCAAGGAACCCAAGTTTGGTTTTCGGCACTCAGGTTTGCTAAGACGCTCTCTTCTGGCTACTGAAGTCACCTGCACATGGATGTGTACACACACACACACACACACACACACACACACACACACACACAATTAAAAATAAAGTAAATATTAAAAAATAAGCTAGGCATGTTGGTGCACATCTTTGATCCCAGCACTCAGGAGGCAGACACAGGTGGATCTCTGTGAGTTTGAGGCCAGCCTGGACTATAGCCAGAGTTCCAGGCCAGCAGGGCTACACAGTGAGATCCTGTTTCAAATAAAATAAAATAATAAAGCTTTTGGCAAAGGAAGGGTGGGGTCCAAACGGCTACCCTGGAAGGCAAAGAGCCCAATCCCTATGAATCCACACTCTTCAACCTTCTCAGAAAGGCAAACCTGGCTCTCTAACCTTCTCCTTAAATCTAGAAGGCAACTCATAATCTAGATCCCACCCAGGCCCAAATTTAAGAAAAAGCAAATGATGAACAAGTACCTGCCTGACAAAAAAATGTCTGATAGGTAAATTATTAGCTGCATGTGCCCCTCTATCAATGTCCTGGGGAACCGAAAGACTACCTCAGAACACATGGAATCAGGTTCTCAGATGGTAATGGGCCCTTCCTTCATCTTTATTTGTATGTTGATTTTTAGAATAATTGTTTATTGTAAGCTGGTTAAATGTTTAGCAATTTGAGCTTTTATCTGATGCCAATTTAACTCACTACTCCAAGTGAAATCAAGTACACCCAAGGCGGTTCACACCGTGGCTGAGACACAGCTTATTACGCTTTCTTTATTTGCAGAGGCCACGAAGACCTCTCATCTCCCTGTTGTTATGGAGAGAAGCGAGACAGCCTATCAGAAAGATGTAAGATTTTCCCCCTCACGGTTGTTCATCTTTTGTGCTGGCAATCCGTCTTTTAGGAAAGATGGAATAAAGCCGATATTTAGGTATATCAGGTGATTCACCGCGAGCATCTCTCAAAACCATGATCAATATTCTCATGTTTTTAGCACTGTTTTCGGTCATAAATATCTTTCCTCTAAAAAAGAAATCACTCTCCAGGGCGACAGGGCCTGCAGTCAATATGCAGGCAGCAGATAGGCGGCCATCACTGTGGTCAGGCCTGGTGGTGGGAGGAGCCAGGAGCCCAAGACTGTGGCAAAATCCACAAGCTTCGGAGGGGACGGGAGGGGGCCGCTGGGAACAGGAAGAAGTTTTCTGTACCGGAGCGAATGTCATCAGCACCGGGGTTCTCTGACCTCTTGTATTTTTTCCTCTTAGCTCCAGCAAACAAAAGAAGAGAGTCAGGGCAGACCACATGCATGAATGCATTCTCTTCCAAATGGCAGAACCTAAGCACAGACTAGACTGCAGGTCCACGGACACCAAGAATGCAGGTCGAAAGAGCTCACAGTTACAGCTTTTAAAGCCAATGGCAGCAAATTCTACACATTAAGAACTGAAAATACAATGTTTAAATGCCTGTCAGGCCCTATCCTAAACACAGTCTGTAAATGTCCAGTGCGGTGTGACTGGACTTGAGACTAAGAGGTCACTTGGAACAATCACTGGCAACAGATCATGGAGTTCAACAGCACATTCAAATCAGTTCACAACGGCCACATGAGTTCTGTGGCAGGAGGGGAGGGCACTGTGAGGCAAGAGGCCAGGGAGGGACCTGGGCTTTGGGGATTCCATGGCCCAGGGAGAGGTATGAAGGCAGTTACTTTGAAGGGCACCTATTATAATGAAACACCCTAACTCCCAATCCTCCTGTTCAGAAAGGAATGGATCCAGATGAGAACTAAGGACCCACATAGCAGGGTCCACCTGACCCCAAGGTAACTTTACAGTTAGAGCTGTCTACTCAGGGTTTGCTGTGTGCCTTCTATGTCTTCAGTTTTAAACCCATGAGGCACCTGAACCCTCACCAAAAACCCCATAAATGCAGCTGTTGCCCTTTTTAAAATCACATATATGCTCATGCTTCTATGTATGTATATGTATGTCAACATGTGTATGCATGTGTATGAGGAAGCCAGGGGGAGAACCTTGGGTATCATCCTCAGGAACACCACTCACTTATTTGGAGACAGGGTTTCTTATTGGCCTGGGGCTTACCAATTAGACTAGAATGGCTAGCCAATGAGCCACGGGGATCTCCTTGTCTGTCTCCCCAGCATTGGCACTACAAGCATATACCACCATACCCAGCATTTTTATGTGGGTTCTGGGGATCAAACTCAGGTCCTCATGTTTGTGAGTCAGGCACTTTACTGAGCTAACTCGGAGCCAGTTTCTTTTATCATTTATTTTTTACGGGGTCTTTCTTACTATATAGCCCTGGCTGGCCTAGAACCCACTACATAGACCAGGTTGGCTCTGAACTCAGAGATCTGCTTGTGTCTGCCTCCATAGTGCTGGGGTGAAAGGTGGGTACTGTGATGGTTTGAATAAGAATGCCCCCAAAGGCTCATATATCTAAATGCTTAGTCACCAGAGACTGGCACTATTTGAGAAGGATTAGGAGGTGTGGCCTTGTTGGAGAAAGTGTGTCACTTGGGGGTGGGCTTTGAAGTTTCAAAAGCCCATGCCAGGCCTAGGCTCTCTCTCTGCTTATGGAGCAGGATATAAAACTCTGAGCTACTGCTCCAATGCCAAGCCTGTGTGCTCCCTGCCATGATGATAATGGCCTGACCCTCTAAACCTGCAAGCCCCCAATTAAATGCTTTCTTTTATAAGTGTTGCCTTGGCCATGGTGTCCCTTCACAGCAACAGAACAGTGACAGGAGCCATCACACCCGGCCCTGTTTCCCTTCCTGATTTTATAAAACGGAGCCATTAGTTCCTCCCGGTGTCACCTATCTATGTGCATGGCACTGTGACAACCCCAAACTTGGCCTGACTCCTGAATCCTGTCTGACCTTATCTCAGTGGTAGCTCTAGAAGAAAAAGGGTATGCATCAGAATAAGGATGCCCTCATCAGGACCACTACCACCATTCCCGGAAATGTCACTGTGCTGGCAGAGGGATCCACGGCTCTCACTGAACAGTCTCTGTAACAAGGCCTAAGGGACAGTGCTTCTCAGAGGGCTTAGATACTAAAAACACACAAGTGGACGTGACTACACCCATGTCTGCTGACTGAGTGAGGAGGTGAACTACTTACTACCTGTCATAGAGGTTAATATTTGAAACACTGACAACATGATGGCAGCCTCCGTCACTCAGAGAACATGGGATGGAACCAGAGCACCCACGCAGTGGGTCTGCTCCTACTGGGCCTTACAAAAATGACAAAGTCACAAGTAAGCACAAAGCCCAAGGAAAACGTCCAGCTAGCAGAGGCCATCTACAAGCGGCAGGCTGACAGTCAGCTGATGCTGTGCTGATCCTAAAGAGGCTGGTCCAGAGGTAAGCTGCAGAACGTCTGGCCACCTTCCCTAACCCCAAGTCTCTACACCCACAGTCGACACACTCAGAGGCTCTAGTGCAGGCAGGACAGAATGCATATAGGATCACGTGACTGAGAGGGCAGAGGTCCTGGGCAGAGGACCTCTTAAGAGGGAAGTCTACAGAAGGAGGATCAGGCAGAATAGCCACGTTTTTCCTTCCATTTCGGACAATACTCCTCTTGATTTATTTCAATGTAGAAAACTGGAAAGATTCTTAAACCCCCCTCTTCTGTTTGTTCTTTAGATCAGGAAGCCCACTGTCAGCATCCCTCGACCAAGGGACAAAGTGCACTGGCTTGTTAGCCCTGGCCGCCATCCATAAGCTCCTGGCACGGGGATGGCAGGGCATAAACACTCCTACAGGAGACAAGGTTGGGAGTCGGCCTGGATAGCCCAGTGAGGTACAGGAAAAATAAGAACGAGGCCAGAGACATGCCTAGGCTGCAGAGTTGCTAATGCTGGGTTAGAACCCCCAGCCAGGGGCTCTGCACCCCCCAGGGATCGGAATTCCACAGCTGCTCCTTCCCGTCTGTTGGGAGTGGGTTTGATGAAAGAACTCAGAGCCAGGAGGAAAGGGTGGCTTGGAAACAGGCAGCGGGACAGTGACAGGTCACAATTTCGAAAGTCAGACGACTTGGACAAAGCGGCTATGGTATCCATACCTACAAGGAAGTTGCAGAGAAGCGGTTCTCAGCCTTCCTAATGCTGCGACCCTTCAATGCAGTGCCTCAGGTTGTGATGAACCCCAACCATAAAATTATTTTTGTTTCTATTTCATAACTGTAATTTTGCTACTGTAATGAATCACAAAGTAAATATCTGTGTTTTCCAATGGTCTTAGGTGACCCCTGTGAAAGGATCGTTCAACCCCCAAAGGAGTCGTGACCCACAAATTGTGAACTACTATTCTAGGGTGAGCCTGACTAAAGCCCTAGGCTGAGACCCTACAGGAGGAGGGTCCACATGAAGCTCTCAGGTTCACATGGACAGAGACCAAGGTTGGGCCTATAGGATAACCTACTTCAGGTGTACAGGGAGGCGGAGCCATGTTTGAAGCAGTGTCTGTCTGCAGAGAACCCTTGCATGTCCTACTTACCTCACAAAGTGTTGTAACTACATTGATAGAGGCTTGGTAGGCTTGCCAGTGCATGGCTGTATTGCCACTCTTGGGAGGATGAGGCAGGAGAATTGCCATGAGTTCAAGGCTAGCTTGTACTATACAGTGTGTGCCAGGTCAGCAAGGGCTACATAGAAAGGCCCTGCCTGAATCAATCAATCAATCAGTCAATTAATCAAAGATTAAACTTATCAACAAAATATGATTAAGTCATATAGGCATCAAAATTCTACCTAATATTCCGGGCAAAAGCTTTCTAATGTTTCCCAGAAAATGGCTCAATACGGGGAGTTTGTTAAGGACTAAAGTCTGGCTTAAAAATTAAAAAATGAATAAACTGTCAGCAAAGAGTAGAACAGGCTACCTGCCTTGGGCAACACTCAGACCACAGGCCCAAATAAAGAAATGTGTATTTAACTCGAACTCCTTTGAAATGATCTTTCAAAGTAGAATTTTTTTTTTTTTCTAAAAAAGTCAAGAAGCCACAGGTGGAGCTCAAACTGCTTAAAAGGATTCACCATGTGACGTTTCTCTAGAGACGAGAGTCGCCAGTGAGCACGCTATCTTCTGCAGCAGCCAGCACCACAGAGGCAGGCCAGGACCCGCTGAGGGATGCCTGCAGGTACAGCACCCTCTTTGGCATCTTCGGGGCTGCCTGCAGGTACAGCACCCTCTTTGGCATCTTCGGGGCTGCCTGCAGGTACAGCACCCTCTTTGGCATCTTTGGGGCTGCCTGCAGGTATAGCGCCCTCTATGGCATCTACGGCACCGTCTATGAAAGACAGGTACTCTCTAAGACAAACAGCACCTTCTATGAAAGGCCAGCATCACAAGGTCAGTCCCTGAACTAGAGGGATCATTTGATTTTGAGTCTAGGACATTTCTTTCCTCTACCTGTCACTGCAAACCGAAGTGTCATACCTAGTTAGGGCTTTCCATCACCTTCAGAATGACACAGAAGGACTTTCTGACATACAAACCCAATGGCTGAGGCTAAAACACAAGTAACAGAAGAGAAATGGTGACAATTTAATATCTTAGAAGGATCAGTCCATCAATACTGAATGACACAGATGTTCTCGCTCTTTCCTGGAAAGATTCACAGTAGCTATCACAGGAGAAAAACCCTGGTCCAGGGTTCTAAATGACAGAAAAAGGCAGCAGGCAGCATTTGCTTCTTATCTTTGGAGATGTGTGCGGGCTATCAGAAAGTTGAACAATTTCCAAAGTATTGACATGTGATTTAGCATCTGGATAGAAATAAAGATGGGTTCTAACCAAACACCGGGCTTCAAATAAACCAAAAGGCAAGAACTAAAACCAAAGAAGCAGGAGAAGCTAAGTACGGTGATTGATATCATCATCTACAAGGTCTCCCAGCTAAGAGTCCACCGTGTGAGCGTGCTGTGGTAGTTACAAGTCCCAGGAAAAGCTGCAGACCCAAGTGTAGCAATCAGCAAGTGTGCCACTGTTTGAAACTTAATATCGACAAATGCAATGTGGTTATGTCAACATCAGGACAAGCTGGGAGATGGCTGAATCAGAGCTTTCCACACAATGGTTACAACTTTTTAATAAACCTAAAACTATCTCCCAATTCAAATGTTTCAAAATATCTGGCTACATAAACCAAGAGTGAGAAAAAGATTCCACGGAAAAATTCAAAATAGAAATACCAATCTTTCTTTAATATGTAAAAAAAGCTCTTATTAATCATTAATAAGACAAAATAACCCGATTCAAAAATAGCTAAGGGTTTTGCCAAAGAAATCCCAGCGAATAATAAACAAGGTAAAGACGTCTGACTTTAATTAAAATACCAGAAATGAAAGTAACGAGAAGACAAGTTACAATCATTTAAATTTAAAATTCTGCTTCTCAGGATTTATTCTACACACATTGCCAAGGATAGAGATGTCTACAGAAGGATGCGTGTAATTAACTAGGCTCAAAATAGCTTCAAACAACAGTGAAAATAGCACCAGTAAAAACAGCAATAGCAACCCCCCCCAAAAAAAAAACCAAGAAAACATCCAAGAAGACTATGTGTTAATGGGGACTTGTCAGGATCAATGTTGTCATTTTTTGAACACCCAAAAACTTCCAGGCAGGCACAGCGAATGCAGCTCTTTGAGTCATGCTAAAACAACTGTCAGAGGACAGGTTCTAAACTGTCATAATTACGTTCAACTTATGTTTTAACACATTTTCTTACATGAACAAGATTTAATATAAATATCCCCATGAACTAAAAAGAGCTCCAACTTGATCTGTCCCAAGTCATTCCCACTCATTAGCACTCACAGTGAGATCTGCACACTTCTCTCCTAGGCTCCATTCAACATGTGAGAAACTGGCCACATGCAGCAAGCTTGCTAGTGAGTCCTGCCCTGTGAATGGTGGCTAGCTACCCGACCAGAATGGCTAGTGATTCTGTAGAAGGTGACTTTGAAAGGACTTTCCAATAGTATCAATTAGGCTAGGATTTCTGACAACCAATGAACATAATTAACTTGGCTGAAATATACCTTGTCCAGAAAACCCTGTTAGTTCGAAATTTGAAGGAAAAGTGTTGGGGCACACAGATTAAGACACAGACTAACAGGGTTTTCAGGGCAAGTTTATTAAATGTCCACCTTATAATCAACTACAGAGCACATAATTTGGCTGCAGATCCCCATGAAAAATTTAACTGGAAATGAAATCAATGCCCTTTATTTAAAACTCCTATATCTGCACCAAATTTTTTTAAAGCAATCTTTGGATTGTAAGCATGGTTTGGATGTGTTTATCAATCCCAGATGTACCGACTGTAGGAAGATTATAGCTTAATTAAAACCCTGGCAGGGTCAGTAATGTTCATATGCAAGACATTTCTATGGAGTGTCACTTGGGTACAATCAATTAGAATGCACCGCAAATTGTTAAATGCAAAAACCCAAACCAAGAGGCCTGTTGTCGCAGAGGGTTCTCGCATGCATTAAGAGGTTAATTTATATTTTGTTCTGATGCATGCATATAAAAGTGATATTTATATCAGGTATTCATAGCTTCCTTAGATGATTGATATCAATTTCTCTTCATAATATGACCAGCAAATAAAACACACGGCGGTTCTAATATAAAGAAATAACATGTGACAGGGCTCCCTAAAACATTTCTATTTTGGACCTCACAAGCTAAATTGCTTTTGCTGGCCCCTTCCACCTCTCAGCATGGTTGACAGACAAATTGATCGAAACATTGGAAAATAATATGCTTGCGAAATTTCTCTGGGTGAGTTTCCAGTCTTTTGAATTTTTCATACAAGAACAAAATGAAAGATTGCCTCCTTGATTTTCCCTCCATTATGCGGCCCCATCTTATAGTACAGGAACATACAATACTTCAAACAGCGGCCAGACGTTGTAAACAAAACGTGTAACATTTTTCATAAAACACCCCAGCCCTGGGAAGTTAAGAGAGTGGGGAGCAGGCATCTCTGCCCTGCAGATTATGTGGTTCAATTACAATGAATTCATACATTTGAAGTTGCCTTAGGGCCTCTCATTAGACTTAGGGGTGTTTATTACAGGAAGTACTGTGTGCATCGTTTAAGAAGGAAGGAGGCTGGGTGATTTGATTAGAAATGTTGACAGCTGAGGTGTGTAAAGAATCTGTCATTCACTCCCACGCTCCACCTTCAGTGTTCAGATCCTTCATCTTTCATGACTTCCTTGCAGCCCCCTTTGAACTACAGATGGGGGTGGGTAGAAACTTTCTGCTGCACACTGTGGCTGCTCACGGCCAGCCCTGACTTCTAGTTGCTACTCTGAGCTATACTGAGACCAACCACTTCACTAGCAGAAAATACTTTAAAAGATTAAAATTCTCCCCCCCTCCCCGATCCTAATGGTGCTCGGCCACACAGAACCAAGAACTCGGAGAAATCACAGAAGCCCCCTTGAGTTACCTGCATTCAGTAAGTGCCCACCTTAAACTCCTGTCTCCCCTGTGCTCCTTCCTCAGCTACACTGGCCCTCAGGCTCTTACAGGATTTTCAAATTAATGCCTATGGAACCACAGGATAGGCAGATTCCTCGTACATTTAAATCTACACCTCTTGAAAAGTCTTAATAACTAAATTTTTTCCTCAATACTTGCAGGTCAAGAATCGATGAATAGTCGATTTTTTTCAGTCAAAATTAAACAAATCATAAAAAATGGCATAACTTTCAGCCGCAGATTAGATTTTGTGGGAAATATCTGCCAGATATGAAAAACAGAAGTCATTACGTTATACTATAATAATTTTCATGAAAGTATTTTTATTCTATTTCATCAGCTTTACCAGTCCTGGGGAGCTCACTCCAGTATTTCACAGTCATGTATTGAACACAAGACTTTTTTGGCTGCCTGGCAGATCCCCTGATAGGATATACCCTGTGTGTACTGACTGATGTGGGTAGGTGGACCCTCCAGTCACCTCAAACCTGAGCCCCTCACTGAAGTGCCACCAAACTGTACCTGTGGGCCCTGACAGCAGCAGGCAGATAGTCTGTAAAACACCACACCAACAAAAACAACAGGAATCCATGTTTCTTTGGGTTCTTTCAAACAAGTCTAATTTGTGGTAGGGGAGACGTCTCAGTGGATGGAGTGCTTGCCATTGCAAGCATGAGGAGCTGAGTTCAGATCCCTAGAACCCAGGCTGGGCAGGCTGGGCAGTGCCCTGTAACCCAACACTTGGTTGGCAAAGATGGAATCTACAGGGCAAGCTGGCTAGCTAGACTAGCTGGAACTGGTAAGCTCTGGCTTCAGGAGTAGACTCTGCCTCAAGAAATACAGTGAAGTGCAATCAAGGAAGACACTCAGTGTCAACTTTGGGCCTCCAACAGGCACACAGTACACACACTGGCACACAACATGCACACTGGCACACAATGCGCACACTGGCAGGCATACACAAAGTCTAAGCCAATCATCCAGAGAAACATGACATCCTTCAGTGCCACTCACTGAGTGGCAGCATTGAGTCTTGGACTGGCTGGACTGTAATGATGAAGGAGTGACAAAGAGATCGATCAATGGTGGTCTTCAAATGAGGCACCTGTGTGCCCTCCCCCGCAATGGAAAGGCACTTGGTGGCGCCTGGGGGAGGTGTGGCTGTAGGGTTAAGGGTAAGCTGGTGAAGAGAACAGAGGTGTCAGACCAAGCTTAAGTAGGCGGCATTCAGAGGCAAAGCCCTGGATTCCTGGCAAAGTCACCAGGGGAAGCAAACCTTTGTGGAAATGCTTTGTTGCCTTTGAAAGCAAAACCCATAACCTTCAACCCCTTCAGTGGTAACAGTCCTTTCAGGAATGAGACACCTATGTCTCTTAGGACCAGATGACCCAGGGTACTAACCTGTCTATGGAGGTAATGTCCCACCAGGACCCCTCAGACACAGTCCAAAACTATGTCTCCATCTTCCGTTTCTCCTAACTCCACCCTTCCGCTGTTGTGTGAAGTGAAGGTCTGTTTCATTCATGTGTCTATGACCTAGTGATGTCATGGGAATTGGATCGGACACAGTGATTCTCTCGTGGTTGGAAGGCTGGCAATAGGGGCCAATGCTCTTCTGGTCAGGTGAAAAGAAAAGGAAGATGGGGATTATCATAGGGCAGCAATGGCAGGTCCTGACCCAGTGCACTGGGAAGAGGGGGCATGATGCACACATTTTGAAAAATCAGTGACGAGAGAAAGCCAAGTTTCTTTAAGAAAGACAGCGAATCCTGAGGGCTGGTGTGTTTGGGATGCACCAGCAGCCAACCACAAGCTAATCTCAAAGAAGATGATGACAACCAACATCACTGTCAATATCTCAGCATCAGGAGAGGCTTGAGGCATGTATGTGTCAGCTGGATCACACACACACACACACACACACACACACACACACACACACTCAGGTTTGATCACGTAGGGGATGTGCAAGGGCCACAACTCCAAGCTACACAACAGAAGTATCCAGTGGATGACAGAGTGGACCCTCACCTCTCCCAGCTCAATGTCAGGCCCATCTCTTGCCTCATGAGGTCAAATGCTAGATGACACCACCAAAGCCCCCAAGTAGTGGGACATAAAAGCTAAATGTGAAAAGTGCCCTGTAAGGCACTACTCATATTTGATGATGGAAGGAAGAAGTGGACCATTTTGAAAGCCAAGATCCAGGGTGGGTGCTTACTCTGGTCCACAGCATGGGGAGGGTTGGATGAAATGCTACAGGCTTAAGAGAGTTGGCAAACTGGCATTGTAGTGAAGAGGTTGAAAGGAGGTCCCATGTATACTAATGCAGGAAGCCAGACCCTTCCAGGCTTGGGTCTGGAAGATACAGGATGGGTAGTCCTCTGCAGTACCTCCCAGAACATTCAGAGTCATGAAAAGCTTTAAAAGAGACATGCTTTTCTTTTCTTTTTTGCAATCTACAAATTGGTCACTGTGTTGGTTGCTATTCGTTGGCCAGGTCTGTGAGGGAATTTCTCTTTGGATTAACTGAGGTGGGAAGACCCATTCCAACTGTGGGTAACTCTATCCAGCACACTTGGGCCCTAAGCTAAACAGAAAGGAAAACGTGAGCACCAGCATTCGATTCTCTACTTCCTGGCTGTGGATGGAGTGTGAGCGGCTGCCTCCAGAGCCTGCCGCCATGCCTTCCCCACCATGATGGACGCACCCTCAAACTGTGAGCCAAAGAAAACTCCCCCCACCTCTCCCTTCCATCAGCTGCTTCTGTCATGCACTTTGCTGCAACGATGAGAAAAGGAGCTAATACCAACCACCGATTTCTAGACAGTTGCCCACATATCCCCCCAAAATCCTAGTTTCTTTCTTGGAATATCTTATCATCAACTTTTGGACCAAGATCAATTTTTTTTTTTCTACTTGGAAAAAGAGCACCATGAAGGCTAGACAGAGTTCCCTCTGGAAATATCTGATTCTTGCCACTCAAATCCCAGGACATTTGTCCCTGCACAGGTCTCCCTGAATGAGGCCTCCTGACAAGGAAGAGTGCCAAGAAAAGAGAGGCCCCATGACACCACCATTGTCCTGAGGAATACACCTGTTCCCATCACGGGGACATGTAGATAGCATTTCGTACTTCAGGACTAACATCATAATCATAGTTCATTTTTTAAAAAATGTACCATGCCAGGAGAGGATACACAAAGCCCAGAGCCCCAGTGCCAAGTGTCACCCTTTGGGAGATTACCACAGGGCCTCACAATCTAATGTCACAGCTTTAGGTGGTGTCTCTCTTATAAACAGCCAGCGCTGCTCTACGGGGTCCCTGCTTCCATGATTCAGAACGACTGGTTTGCATTTAAAGCATTAGCACATTTCTCTCAATTGTTTATTTCATTTTAATGTGCCTTAAAGTCCAGTATTGTCTAATGCCTTACATAAAAACCACAGTGTGGAACAGTATCGTGCTTAAGTTAGGGGTGACAAATCCAAGAACAGCTCTACAATTTGGCTTCCATATCTCTGAATTGGTATTTCAATGACAGATGTTTGTTGCGGCAAAAACCTCTGTCAGAACAAAATTAGGTGATCTATCATTTTAAGATATGGTCTTCATATACGGTTTACTCGAAGATATCACTTGCCTCAAGCCAATTTTGACCAAGAACATTTTGTGATATGGAAGTGATTTGTATATCATCATTTTTGTGATAAATGTGCCTCTTGAACACAAAATAACCCACCATTCCACAGTATTACAGAGAAAACTCCTAGACCAGTAAATCTGTACCGGCTTTATTGCCACTAAGATACTGAGTCTGGACTCCGCCAGGCTTTTTCCTTGAATAAGGTTGCTACTCGCTGCCTCATGACTGCAGACAGGGTTTTTAATCCCCAAGAAGTACCCCATTCCTACTGCTGAGTCTTCCTGGGGAGACAGGTTTTTTTTTTGGTGGTATGTGTGGGGGGGCGTCTGAGGTCACAAGTACCCAGTGGTACTTGTTGGTGACTCTCTGACAGACACGTTTCAGCCAGCAAGGCCTCTGGCTAGCCAGAGATGTCTGAACCCTTGAGTGTGTGATGGAGATACGGTAGGGGTAAGTAGGAGCAGTCATCTCCTTTGGAGAAAGACAACAGGCCACAACCTGGAGGTGGCTAGCCATGTCTCACGGGCAGGCTGAAGAGCAGTAGACCCAAGGGGTCCTAGGGAGCTGTCATGAAGAGACATACTGGATTCTGGTACTAAAGAAGGGCAGAGCAGGAGAAAGGGGCACCGTTCCAGAGTCTCACAACTGCCACACACTACCCCCCCCCACAATGCTACCCACACCAACTTCAAGGATGCGTGCAACACAAGCTCATCCTCTCAATGGAGCACGCATGCATCAGTCCCTCTCAACACTGAGCCTTCCCACAAGCAGATCTGGACAAAGCCAACAAACCTCCTCTCCTGGGAGAGCCCAAGGAGCCTTGGGGGTCCAGTTAAAGAACAAAGGAGTTCACTGGAGGGACAGAACGTGCTATGACCGTGGCCACAGCACTTTCCCTGCTGTGAAGCCCACCACACTGCTCCTGGCTCTAATTAGTCACTAGTTAGACAGGGCATGGAGAACTGTGCTGAGTGTCTATCTACAGGCTCAACGGACTGAGGAAGACCCGGAGATAATATGCCGAACCACGTGGGCATTTCCTGCCTTGTGCTTTCAACACTCACTGCTGGGTACCCACTATGAAAGAGGCACAGCACGGTCATTTCATCCCCTCACAGTGCCAATGCGAGCCTGATGTAGTAAGTGATAGAGCACGTTATCTGCATGCAAGTGTGTGGTGCCTCCTGGATTCACCTCGCCATGAAGAACGGGGATTTGCCGTGAAGAAGGGACCACAGTTGGCCAGCTGCTCTGACTGCTGCCTAAAGAGTCACGGATGATGGCAGGGAGCATGAGCAGGACACTCAACAAGAACCGGCAGGTTGGTACCTGAGGTTCCTCTCAACACTTGCCATGGGTGTTGCCTTCCTGGTGAGAGAGATTCTTGTCCTCACGGAGGTTGGCAAAGGCCCACCTGAGAGTTGTAGGTTTTCAAAGTGCTATCTGTGAAGCCCAGGGAGGCATAGGCCCACCATCTAGCAATGTCAATTCTGCCATCTTGTAGTGACCAGGCAAAGTCTCTAAGCCAGCCTGCATTCAAAAGAGAGACAAATCAACTCCATCTCTTGATGAGCTGCACAAAGAGCTAGCAGATGGCCCCAAACCGCCATCCTGAGAAAAGCCTGTGCACAAGGCTGACCCTGGCTGGTATCTGGGCACATGGACTTGGACAGAGCTCTGTCCGTTCACTGACAAGCTTGGCTCTCTGCAACTGAGCTGTTTGCATGAGCCATGTGGTTTATATAGACAGCTGCTTCTCTCTGAGGCGTCAAAACCACCGTTCCATGCCAGGCAGAGTGTCTCAATGCAACCAATCAATAAAAAACCTGGGTGGTGTGTTGGTAACGAGTGTTCTGGTAGGCAACCCGTTCCACACATTTCCATAATGTGCTAGTAGAGAGACCTGGTACCTAATGGAGATCATTCTAGAAGTTCTGCCACTGTCTCAAAGTTCTTCCTGTGTGCCTTATTCCTTTGCTAGTTTGGTTTTGTGTCACTTTTTGTAAAAAAGGAAAAAAAATCACAGCCACAGGAGGACCCATGAATCACTGACTGAGAGGTGGGTCTTGAAATCACAAAAAAAAAAAAAAAATGTGGTAACAATCACATGTCAAAAGTGATTTTTTTGTACCTAACAGGACAGGCTCTGAGGCCATGTGTGCCACACCTATCTGCCTGAGATAATGACAACGAAGCTCCACACAGAGGCTATCCAGAGAGACAGAGAAGAGGGAACAGAGAAGGAAGTGATAGGAAGCAGCCAAGAGGAAGGTGGAGCCATGTGCATGGGCATGTAAAGCCAAGAGGAGAGAGAGGGTCTATGCTGCGAAGCAAGGCACCTTCCACCAGCCCACTAAGGCCATGTGAGAAAGTCAACTGGGTGGTGGCTTAGTCACCTTTTCACTGTGGTGACCAAACACTTAACACAGACTACTCACCGGTAGGGAAACTTATTTCAGCTCACAGTTTCAGACTCTGCAGCCCATGGCTGGCTGACTCCATAGCTTCTGGGCCCACAGCAAGGCACAGCATGGCGGCCTGGAGCATGTGGTGGAGGGCTGCTCCTATCATGGTGGAAAGAGCGCAGCACCGTGACAGGCTGGGCAGGACAAGGTAAGGTATATCTTTCTAGGGCACTATATGACTGACTTCCTTGAACCAGGCCCCACCTTCCACAGCTCCATCACCTCCCAGGAGTTATCTGTGAAGTGAATGTTGAGCCTTCCAGATCCAGTCACTTCCCCAAAAGTTACACTTCTGCAGACTGCTTATAAAGAGGACCATACCTTCAGCACATGAGGCTTTCAAGCAGGGGATGGGGGGGCCACTCATATTCAAACCACATGTGGCTTATAGAAGCCCAGAACTAGGGCATTGAAGAACAGGAGGAGTTCAAGAGATGAGATCTGACCCTGAAGAGCGTCTGCGATGCAAGTTGGGGCAAAAGTGGGCCCACTTGTCAGGAGCCAAAGCACAAGCTAGGGTCACTGTAACCCTGCTACACCTAGCCTGAGATCCAGCAGAAAAGCGCCAGACACTAGGGGGTGACATCCTAACACTGCACCACAAAATGAGCCACTTCAAGTGACACTCAAGTCAAGGTTAAGGAAGGGCCTCGTATGTGACCCCAAATTCCGGGGATGCAATGCCAAGGGCTCCTTTGCACACACCGTTTTCAGCTCTCTTGTGGTGGTGGTGGAGAGCGCATACAGGCTGAGTTAGAATTTATACACCATATCACGTGTGGCACCTGGTAGAGGTGCATGCCTGCACACTGTATAATTAGCAATGTGTCTACCTCATCCAAAGGAACAAGAAATTATGGATGGGCCCAACCACTTCTAAATTTCAATATATTATATTCATTTTCGATATTTTTTTTCTCCCAGGCATGAGACACGAACAGAAGCCTACAGTCGCATATTCATCATTCAGCAAGATATATTACAACCCTCGTCAAAGAGGCTGAGGGGTCCACACACCAGCATCACATTTTTCTAACACCCAATGCATATTATTCAAAGTGATGTTTTCATAGCCTTGTAGATCAGTTCAGAGGGTAGACTGTGTCTTTCACTATTTTTTTTTTTTACTGTCTTTTACCTGTCAGTAGCTCAAGATATCCATAATTCTCTAGCTTCCACGTGAGGCAGTCACATGATGGGTCTCCATCGTTCTGCTGCTGACTCCTGTTCTCTGCTGGTCCTGGTTTTGGACAGGGCCCATGGACATCTACACTTGAAGCAGGAGGTTTCCACTGTGCCTGCTTCACATTTCCTTGGACCCGCCGAGCTCCCAGGCTGTCCGGAGCTCATCTCCGGGAAGCGGCAAGGTTACAGGTTGCCTTGTACTGGGCTTTCTTTCTTTATGGAAGCACTTTGTGGAGGGAAAGATGAAATGACCTTTAGAATGAGTGAAGGCCTGTTCAAAGATCTGTCCTCTACCATCACCATGTGGGTGAGACCTGAGGGCAAGGGCAGGTGGGGATGGCGAAGGCCCAGACACTGAGATACAGGAGGACATTCAGCTGTGGGTCTGCAACAGGACAGCATGTGGCTACTGCAGTAGGGCCCTAGCTCAGGAGGAAGTAGCTCTCCACAACACTGGGAGACAGAGTCCATTAGATGGCATGTCCTCATCTACATCTACCCTTCATTCTCTCAGCACTCAGTCCTCCTGCTCTCAGCCTGGCTTACTGCTTCTGTCTGAAGCGGTTTCCAATGCAGAAAGCAGTAGCCACAGCAGGAGTGGACAAAGGGTTCAGAGCCTACCTTCCCTGGACATGCTCCAGGCAGATACAGAGGGGGAAAGGGACTGGGGACTTAGACCATTAGAGCAGTCTACTTCCAGCAGTATAAGGACACTCTGTCCTGGCTAAGACTGGATCACAGCTCCTACAAGAAAGAACAAGAAGGCACTTGGGGGGCAGATTCAATCATGGTCTGGGTATTTTAATGTTACGTATACTTAATTGTACTGCAGTACTTCAAGTTACCAATCCGTGAATGACAAATTGCCCTCCCTGGCACCATGTGACACCCAACCTGACGTCTGAGCAAGTTAAGTGAGGCCTGAAAAGAAAGATGGATTTGGAAGGATCATACAACATCAAGGCTTCTGATCATTTCCTAAAACTAACGTTCACATATATATATATGTTCTATAAAATGCACAGTTACATTAGTAAAGAAGATCTTCTAAATATATGAACAAAATAAAATCCTACAGGAAACAGTGGTGGTGCCGAGACCACAATACGGTCGGAAAGCCACACTCTCCAGAGCATCCATGCAGGCTGTGTGTGTGAATGCAGAGGAGGAAGGCAGCTCAGGCAAGCGCCCTGCACACCACCACCCTGGCTTCCTCTGGCCACATGTAGCACATGTCACAAGTAGCTGCAGAAGAGATCCCGGGGGAGTTGCCCCAGGCAACCCATCTCAATATAAGGGCCCCATGCTCTCATCTGCCCCTCTCCAAACACTCAAGATGTGTGTTAATCGTTTTCACTTGTGCAAGTTCTAGAACGTGGCAGTGGCAGTATGGGCCTAACTCAGCCTCCGTGGGGCCTCGAGCTGGTGTTGTCTCTTAGCCAGAATTCCTGCAGTGAATCATGTTTACAGAACAGACACGGTTGTATCTGAACTGGGACAAGCAAATTCCTCAGGGGGGAAAAAAAGTCAGAAAAAGTAACATTCAGTCTGGCTAACCTACACGATGCCTTCAGGATTCAGGATTTTACTTGTGATGAAAATGCCCATTGAGTTTAATGGAGGTGTTCCAGAAGTTCTCTTGGCCACATAACCTGTGACAAGCCTCACAAGCTTCACCCACATGAAGGTACGCACAACCGTCGGGACCGTGGCATCCCAGCACGGTCAGTGGGTCAGTGACTGTCAGAAGCTGGGATAAAGCCAAAGTCAGGTGGGATACGGGAGCAAGCAGGCTTACAACGGCAACCCCAAAGAATCCCACTGTGCAGCTGTGTGTTTAAACGCTGTTTTAAATGCTATGTCCAAGAGACTCACAGGTGCTTAAAGCCTAAGCTGCCGGGTTCAGAGGGGAGTGGTGGCATAGCATTCTGGAGGATTTTGGTCATGAATGGTATATAATTTTTTATAGCAAGTCTTGCTCCAGTCATAAAGTACTTTATTCATCCACACCACTGCCTGTCGGGATGCAACCCACTTCCGCCACAGCCCCATGGCCCTCTGCAGCCCAGGGCCTCTTATCTGCCGGCTAAGCGGCTCCTAAAAGATGCAGTCTCTTCCTGCATTCTGTTGGAGGGTCCGTATTACACAGCTCATTACAAGTGTTCCTAACTCTTAGACAATGACTCCGTGGAGCCCGCAACGTGGCTAATGAAGTATAAGGCTGTAATAACAAGTCATTTACAAGTCCTGGCACGGTATTTCTAATGGAGGAAGTTTTTAATCATAAGCAAATGTAATCATTTATGTTAAGCAACCCATAGACCTGGCCAATGTAGCACAAACAGCCATTAAGCAAAAATTATGACGACAAAGGAAGAGAATGGTAACATTGCAGACGAAGCAGTTTGTGCTGTCTGTGGACTCCAAGGAACTCTGTCTGATCAGAACCCTTCCCAGGCATAATTCTAGGCTTGAGGGTGGACTCCATGTCTTCAAAGACAATTATAACCTTGGCCATGAGGTGACAGGGAAGATACCACTTAACTTTCAATTTGATAAAACTATCAGAATGGCAAGTCTGTAATGCCCGAAGAGCTGAGACACAGGTAAGGCAGGCAGTGCCTGGGCTGACAGAGACAGGCAGGCAGAAGTTCATGCTCCTCTCCTCGGTCTCAGATGGCTACATTGGCACCACAGGGGGACTTGACAGCCATGGACCATGCATTCTTCTACCAATCTGCACCCTGTCCACCTTCAACACTGTCTTCACTGACAGAGGCAATACAAGGGTCTCCTATCAGGCAGGGCACAAGTTAGGTACAGTCTTCTCCACACCAATCAGTCACACAGTAAGGACATCCATCATATGCCATCAGATGCGCTGGATGGAGAATGACTGGATGGCCCTCAGAAGTCAAAAATTCCAAAGTACCAACTGGAGGCAGGTGTGTATAGCAAGGTCCCCGCAACCAATGCTAGCTCCCACCACCATCTCCATAGAACCTGCTAGACAGGACTAAGTGGGAAGAGGAATGTCTTCTTTGCAGAAATTGGTGTTAGAGAAAAAACATCTGTAACGATCTGTTCCCAAGAACCGATACTGGGAGTTCTCCATCCACCTCGGATGCAGATGCTTTCCAGCAGCGGCTACAAAGACAAAGGAAGCCCAGGAATAGCTTCAACTCCAGCAGCACCAGGCTTTAATGGCTGAATGAAAATAATCTGTCAACAGGCCACAATAAAAGATGTTCGGCTGATGAATGTGTCAGCGCTTAACTGCTTAATAATTTATATATTTGTGTTGAACTTTAACACTGAATTGACAGGACACATAAAATACGCAGGTAATTTAACTCGAAACCTCTGACTAGGCTCTATGTACATAGTAGGTACTCTGAGGCTCTCATGAAAATAAAAAGAACCGTGGGGGATCAATAAGCAGGCTGTTTTGAAAAATAGGGTCAAACAGGACAGTCAGGGAAGCCATTACCAGAGCGCTACAGAGGCTAAAGGAATCCCATCAACATTTGCATATAGGGATGTCCATTGAGAGACCCACCCCCGCAGGAGTGGCTGTGCACCTGCCTCAGCCACTGCACCCCGAATGCTTCCATAGTAACTTACCTGTAGAACTAACTTGTGAAGCACACATCCTAAGATTTCCTACCTCACAAGCAACCTTCAGACTCCTAAAGCAAATGATCCCCTGGACTGTCTCAACGTACATCTAATCAAGTCTCATTTTTTACATGAAAGCCTGCACACACAGCCTGAAACCTTACCTTGCAAGGTTCATGGATACTGGTCAAGAACACCCCGCGCTCTCCCATCGAGATGATTAATGCAGGCACCTTTTTCACAGAATGTCAGATTCTGCCTTTTTAACAACTGACCTTTCACAGGATACTACTGAACCCATAATTCCACTTTTGTTCAGTTTCTTATTAGTGGAGTTAAAATTAATACTTATGGGAATGACGGCCGAGGTGATGTACAGTAAATCTTGAACAGATCAACCTTCCTTGCAGACTGTCCAGTGCTCAAGCCTGCATCAGTGTACAGAAGAGCATACCTGTGAGTGAAAAGGCTGTCCTTCCCAAAGACAAATTGGGGCTGCGTGCAGACCACTTTGGAGAACAAAGATGTATATGCTGAGAAAGACCTTAAAAGTTTGTAGGGTTTTTTTTTCCCTTCTTTTTGAGAACTTAATAAAATTTCTAATTCCAATCATAAATTTGAAAAAATTTACCCTTTCCTCATCTTTCTAGAACAGTCCTGATGACTAGAATGATATATGACACAACACACTCTGTGGCCCGCATTCATCTCCGAGGAGTGACAATTTAATAACCCATCAAGGCAACACGAGATGCCAAAACCACTTACCTTACAGTGGGATCACACAGCAAGGAAAAGAGATCAGCTGCTAAGACTCAAGAAATCGCCCTAAAAACACCAGGAAAAAGCAGCTGGGCAGGCAGAGAGCGGGGGCACAGCGCTCTAATTATCACTGGGAATCGCAAATTACTTAAGGACTCAATTTTTTTTTTCTCACCATACCAGCCCTTTTCATGTGCAGACATACCTAATTTCTATGAATCCCTCAAGGGCCCAAACTAGTTTTAGCTTCCAAGATCTTGTGGGATCAGGGGGTAAGGTAAGAAGGCTACTGTGCATTCAATTACCCATTCTTATTAAATATTTCAAAGAAGCCATCCTGAATAAATACTGGATACACAGTACACAGGCCAATCTATGGTCTGAGTTGAAAAAACACATCCTGTTATTTTAATCACAGATTATCCATGAAGTCTTTCCCCTAAGAAGATACAGGATTTAGGTGAACAGGATAATAAAGGATAAACAAAGATGGCAACACACAGTCCATCCTAAGATGCCCAGTGTTCCTAGTGTGCCTCATCCTAGTAATATCTAATCATAATATCTAATCGTGATAAATGTAAGGATTCTCAGAGGTCTGGGGTAGCATCTGACTATCATGCAAATACTTTCAAAGACCCAGCACAGCTCACCTGAATCTCACATTCCAAACTGGACCGGTTGCCATTATCATGATGCCAGTGAGATGCGACCCGGTACACTACAGCAATGGGAAGGCCTAGCATCAAGCTGAAAACCAACCCAGAGCATCCGAGATGGAAATGGAAAACGGAAAATTAGAGAAAGTTGAAAGAAAAGGAAAAACGCAGAACCGATCCGACACACTTTGAGCAAGGCTCTAAGCTGACTACACTTTCACAAAAGAATAGAAAGTAGGAGCCTGAGAGCAGACGCCAAAGAGCGAGAGGCACCCGTGCCTCTCTTGGGCATGGCGCGGGGTAGCAATAACAAAAGTCACAGAAGATTGTCACAGTCGCCACCGAAGAGCTGAAATGGGATTTCCAATCTCCAGATGGAAGCATTGAGGAGAGGGAAAACGGGAAATTAGCTGACTCTGGTGAAACGGCACCTCGGCGCCAGGTGATGGGCCGCACGTCAGGAAGGTGGGCAAGCAAGCGCCCTAGAGGCTGGGGCCATACCGCATATCCAGTAATAGACACAGACGACCTGAAGAAAGGCCATAAAACATTGATATTCCTCACTTCTGTGGAGAGAGCGACAACTCAGGAAGAAAACACACACACAAATCTCCCCATTTGCATTCCATAATGTTCCCGGTGAGCTTCGGGCTCAGGGTCTATCAGATTCACTCAAATAGGCAGTATTTCAATAAGGATTTCCCAGAAAAGCCCACCTTCAACTTCATCACAGCCTATTAACCAAGGTGTTATCATTTATATTTGGCCGTTTATCAAAAATGGATAAGCTTTCCATTTTAAATGGACTCTGAAGCCCAATTCCTGGAAATGCCCCTCCCACATCCATGCATCCTCCAGGCCTGCGCTAGCTCCCGGTGCTCCTGCTTGCTGGAATAAGCCTGGATGCTGGCCAGAAGGAGAGAGGTGAACATCAAGACAGAGCCCCCGTCTCACCTAATGTGAGTTCATATTCTTGCACTGATATTTTAGAATACTCATCTTTGTAAATATCTAAGTCCATTCTGTTCCACAAGGCTGAGAACAAACCCAGGCTCCTCCTTTCCTAATCTAATAATTCACTACTGAAAATGTCTAGAAAGGGAACTCTATGTCCCATCAAGGCAATGGGGAGACATTATGATGCTTCTCCACTTCATCTTAAAAGAGAAAGAAAAAAAGCAAAACAAGCAAAAACCCAAAAACCTTTGCAATGATCATCAAAACCTGGTAGACAGTAGCTGCCATCATCATGACGGGAGTGAAATGCCACCAGGTGCTCCACAGCCGGGGGAAGCCAGAACTGTGTGAACATTCAGAGACTTCTGCATAATCAGAATCACAATACCAATTAACCGATTAACAACCACTAAGCTCATGAGTCACAGCTGCATCTAGTACGCAAGGTTATAGGGGAGCACTGGCAGCAAACTAATTTCTAGTGTATAAGAAACATGCAACACACACACACACACACACACACACACACACACACACACACACACACACACACACACACCTTTAAGTACCATGATTAAGATTTCAAAGTACAACCTCAAGTCCCTGGCTGAGACTGACATGGAGATGCCAGATGGGCCACGCCCCTAAGAAAAGATGGGAAGACACCCAAGGAAAAGGCTCACCAATTTTCTCAAGCAGACCTTGTGACAAAACACCCCCGGAGCCAGCCATGATCCAGGACGTTCATCCTCCATGGCACCCTGCATTCATTCCCAGGGGCAGGCTTGCGCAGCAGGCTTTCAGAAGGGAAAGAAAGCAATATATTTGTATATATTGGGTATTTGGAAAATGAAGAGGTATGGGGTGTCTTTCCACCTCAGGGACCACAGGGTAAAGAAGGCGCATGGATAGAGGCAACAGAGACTAGCAAACACCATGCTTCCAGGAAACACCAGGAAGTCACAGTGAACACCCACATTCAGCAGACTGTAACAGTCCTGACCTCCCTCCATGGCAGCGCAGCCTCTAGACATCTCTGAAGCCAGTCCACTGCACTTGGAAAAGCCATCCCACTGGACCACAGAGGCATCGGAACAGTCCATGAAGGAGAGGAGGGTCTCGCCAACATCAGCTCCTACTCTCAAAGAAGTTTGTACGCTTGGAAGACAGATGTTTCTCAAACTTCATTTTCTTACTTAAAACTCCACTTTAATTATGTTCAAATAACCCATGACCTGAAGCCCCAAAGGACCTACCCTGTTCAGACAACAGTGGTAAGTCCAGAAACAAAGCCGGCCAGGATGGCTGAACACCTTCATCCCCAGCACATCTCCATGGCAGCGAGGGAAAAAAAAATAATCCTCAACCCCACAGTCACAGTTACTGTGTGCTTCAACCATGGGCTAGGGCCCCCTTAGCAAGGATGGGGCTCTGCCTAAGAATGTCTATGTCCACCCTCATCTCCTCATCTAGTACCCCACTGACCCTATGGCAACTTCACACACTGTGAAATCCAGGGGGGTTAGGACTTCAAGGCAAGTGCTCAGACCAGAGTGGATGCTAGGACAGTGTAACCCCACTCTGCCTCAAGTGATAGGTGGAGGTAGAGGGTAAACCAGTCCAAAGAGTCCTTTCCCATCATCACGGTCAGGGCCAGGGTCACATGGGCTCTGAACTAAGCAAAACAGAGCCCCAAGGAAGCCACCATTTTCAGAGGTGACTGTCATTCCCGAGGCAGCTGGTGCTGAGGCTGGGGGGCGGGGCGTGGTTACCATGCTGAGAGGTCCCAACTACCACATGGCTCCCTTCATCCCAGGTGTAGCCTGATCTGTCTTTGGAGACTCTCCATGGGACTCTCCACAGGGATGCTGACCTTGGCAGCTCCTGCTGAACTCCCTGGCTCCGCATGTATAATTGTGCCACTTCTCGGGAAGAACACTTTCCATCAGCTCCCAAACCTGCCATGAATGAATCTGTTCGGCTCTCAGGAGCACTGCTGGGCACAATACTGGGTCCAACACCAGCCCCAGGAATCAGGAAGAAGAGGCCCCAACCCTCAAGGCTCTCAAAACGCAGGAGCAGCCAGCCCCAGAGGAGGTGGCCCAATATAATTGTCTTCCTTCCTTGAGCTTCAACCAGAGAACCATGTGCTTATGGGTCCTCAGGCTTCCGTGCCCTGGGTGAACACTGTTCACCAGGTGCCGGGGCCCGGATCACATCCCAGGATGTAGGAATCCTTCACTTTTACAGCCAAAAGGATGCAGATCCCAGTGGTCTCCTTCACCAACTCCTGCCCCACCACAAGCAAAGGCAATCTGATGGTAAAAAACAATCCATCTCTCTCCATTCAGCATAACCTAATATCACTAATATTAATAAATTTAGCTCTAGATACTATGCCACTCTCCAAAGAAAGAGTCTTTGACCCAAAATGCCAGACGCTATTAAACTGAGGGATGATCTTAAATCTGTTTGCATGTGTCTACTGAACCCCATCAAAGAAATTAAACGACACAGGGCGGGAGAGCTGCCGCGCTTGGTTAGGAAGAGGCATCGTGGAGGATCCAGGCTCTGTGTCATTAACTTTCCCATTCCCCTCATTAACAAGTAAAATGTTTTTACTGCTTGAAAAGTTTTAATAAATAGAAAAAAGCAGGGTAGCTGACATAGTTTTGAATGTAATATACAAGGGCTTTTAATATTTTTACATATATTAACAGAAAAGCCAGAAACGAGGCTAAAAGGTTACATATGTGCGTAAAAAAACATGAAATATCTACAGGACAGACCCCAGTGCCCTCAACTTCCACTCTCCAGATTCCGGTGTCTACAGAGTGGTCTTTAGGAGATGTCTAAAGAAAGGGCAGCTGAGGCCAGTGGCCTTACAGCCCCTCACTCACCGTGTCCAGATGTCCTCGGAATGTAGGGTCGATGCAGCCCAGCATCATGCTGGCCATGCTGAGCACGCCACACACTTAAGTAACAGTTCAGCTGACATGGGTACAGACAGTGAGATAATTTGGCTAGCTGCTCATGGCTGAGTGTCTGCAGGTTCAAACTTTTATAGAGAATCGCACACAACAGAAGGCAGTGTGGGTGGCCACAGGCACCACATATAATGGTGGCCCCATCACATTACAACAGACTGGAACCTGCTTCCTCCACAGCTGCTTTCCTATGTTCAGACAAGCGCCCACTGACTCCTGAGGTAGTACGATCCATAGCTCTTAGAGTCAAGAACGGACTATGCAGGTCGGTAGCTGAGGGCCCAGAACTACTGCTCAGGCTGGGGATGTCGCTCAGTTGATAGAGTGCTTGCTTGCATAGGATGCCTCTGGCTCTGTGTTTGAATCCCAGATGTGCTTACACCACACAGAGTGGTGCACATCTGCACCCAAGCACTCGGGAGGTGGAGGTAGGAAGAAAAGCCCTCAGCTCAAGGGCAGCCTGGGTTACACAAGACCCTGCCTCAAAAACAAAAAAAATTTAGAATCCCCAGCCATGTGCCTGGACATTCCTAATGACTATTTGATTTAAAAAAAAAAAAATTTAAAGGAAAAAAAAAAAAAGAAAGAAAGTCTCATTTCAATTCCATGGAAAGTAGTAGACAGCTGTAGATGGAGGGGAAGAACCAGGACAGAGGAGAAAGATGGATCTGCTCTGATTGGCAGGAGCCCAGCCTCAGCATCTGGAGGTGCTGGGTGCTTCCTCCTGGAGTTCTTTTCATTCATGGGCCTGAGGCTGTGCCACGACACCAGAGACTCCACTGTGACCTCCGCTGTACTGGAGTGTTCATGGGGAACCCTCCTCAAAGGTCTGGGACAAGGCCCTTCCCCAGGGGACAGCACTGCACTCGGCCCAGCCATTGCCACAGAGCCTGGCTCCAGCTGCTGAGGGCCAGGCCAGCACACTCAGCATCACTGCTTGGGCAAAAGGTGTCACATCTCAAAATATTATTTCCAATAAAAGTTTTGTTTACCTAGGGAAGATTTAAACACACCAAAAAACTTTGAAGGAAACAAGTGGCCTGGCTCTTTTTAATAAAATCCATGCTTGGATACACAATAACTCTTCCTAGCAGAGCCAACAAACTAGATGAAGTATGGACCAGAAACTCCGTATTTCTGCAGATGAATTTAGAAAGGAGAAGCCAGCATTTGGGGGAGGTTACCTTTGGGGTATGTAATAATTCAGAAGGATAAACAACTTCTTTTTCCCTAGCAGAAGTGTGCACTTTTAGTAAAGGGAATGAACAGGCAGAACAGAGACTTCTGGAATACAGTATTATACATATATACACACCATCATGCATACGGTACATGCAATGGTTTTCTAGCTGAGAAACGAATAATCAGCACACCTCAAATCTCTAGCTTCCTGTTGTAATGGGCTGTCTTAAAAGCTTCTCCTCTCCTCATGATGACACCCTTTGAAAGTCTTTATATTCTGTTTTTAGCTTGTCTAAATACCCAGGCAGGACACTGTGGCTAGAATGATCACATTCTACTTGGAAAACTCCCCATCGGGAGCTCCTGTATCCATGTGCACACAACGAGGAGGACACTGTGGCACCATGTCTGCCTCCAGAGACGGAAGGAGAGTGTCCCCTCCTGACGGTGTGACCTCAGTCCTGTCACTGTCCAGCCCACTGACCAATACAGGCCGTCCTGGAGGTGGCTGTGGGAAGACAAGGTCACCCTACTCCAAGGTTAGATGCTGCCTGGTCTGAGGCTGAAAATATGCCCGGGTCCCTAAGTGAAGGGAGCTGTCAAGTGACAAGTGCATTTTCTACAGCCTTGACCTGTGCGGCACACAAAAGGTAGGACAACCTTCAGGGTTGGGGAGGCACAAGGAAAGCAACTTGGAGATGACAGTGAATCCACCAGCAGCCATCTGTGCAAAAAAAAACTGTAACCACAATCAGAGATACAGGGAGTATGCTTATAACCTTAGCTCTCGGGAGGCCCAGGCAAGAGGAACCAGAGATCCAAGACACCCTGGGCTGCATAGAAAGACATCATCTCCAAAAAAGAAGGAAGGAGGGAGGGAGGGAGGGAGGGAGGGAGGGAGGGAGGGAGGGAGGGAGGAAGGAAGGAAGGAAGGAAGGAAGGAAGGAAGGAAGGAAGGAGAAAGGGAAGGGGGAGGGAAGAAGGAAGGGACTATGACTTTACAGTCAAAACAAGTCAGTACTCTGCTAGCAAACACTGAAGATTAAGATTGCCTTAGGGAGGACCAGTGCCCATCCACAGCTGCTCTGAACCTGCTGGTGAACTCTGGCAGTGTTAACACAGAAGCCATGATTCTTCCTCCCAACACATCTGTGTGCACCACATGTTGAAGGGGAAATGAGAGGGTCTCAAGACTGTTTAGGGAGAGGTGGATGAGGTTCCTGGAGATACTCAGCCAGACCAGAAGAGCTGGTAAGAGACAAGGCAGTTAGCAGCTGAGGGCCACAGAGGAGGAGACCGAAAGGGATGTAGAATGGACGTGAGTGCTTCTCTCAGTGGCCTTGGGGCCAAGACTCTGACTTTACTTCCATTTGGGGGAGCGGGCCAAGGCAGGAGGAAACCAAAGTTCCTGAGAGAAGGAAAGCAAGACTTCCTAGCTCTTCCTAGACGCTGACAGCCCTCCCCAGTGTCAGCCTATCGGACACTGGTGTGTACAGAACTCGGTTCCTGCTGGGACACGCTACTGCTCTCCACAGCTGAGACACACCAGGTCTGGCTTGGATGGAACCAAAATGATTTCTACCTCAGAGATGTAGCAAGCAGACACTCCTTAGCCAAAGCCAGTGCTGCAGCAATAACTAGGCATGGCATGCTAGGTTTCTGGAAGGCCAGTGCCAGGGAAATCTTTTTCACAACTTAAGAAAACCCGAGTTAACTTCAAGACACCGCAAAGAGGGTGTGGATGTTCCAAAGCTATCTCACAGAGACACCCATCTGCTGCCTCCACGGGCCTCCAGATGCCCCCCTCTCCCTGTTCTCTGCCCCTGAGTGTTTTCTTTCATTCCTGTTTGGGGCTTCTTGGTGATCAGTCCCATGTTAAAATGAGCCTCCATTTGAGGAGTTTTTCTGTAAGGTGCTATGTCCTAGGAATGTCAGAAGCTATACCCGTACATTCTCACCAACATGACTGCCTAAACACGAGCTGAACAAGGACAGCAACAACAGGTCATGCTAAAGCGGACGGGAAAAGCCCACGAGGCCCCAACCCTACACAAAGAACGACAGACGACAGATGGAATTCTCCAGGTGGGAAAACGTCTTCTCCAGGGAAGAGCACACCAACCAATTAACCAATACCAAACAGTCAGCCCTGAGAACATACATACAAGCAACACGACACAGATCAAGCAGTTTACATTGAGAAACATGTATGTACGTACACATATATACATGTTACAACAATTAAATGAGAAAAGAGGCCATGAATTAGGAAGAGAGCGAGGGGGGCCGATGAGGGGGCTTGGGAGGAGATGAAGGAAGGGGAAAATGTTGAAATTATATTGTAATCTCAATAATAAAAGGAGAAAAAATGACCCCTCCACGTGACGTTGGCTTCTCTGGTGTCCCCTGCTGGCTTCTGCCTCAGTCTTTAGAGAAAGTACCACTCCTCAGCTGCCCAGCCAGGGCCCACCTCTGGATACCTTCCCTCTGCCATGCCACCCTCAACCCGTCCATCAGAGATGGTGGTACAACATCTCAACTTAGTGGGCAGTACCCATTTCTACTGCCAGAGCCTTGGGCTTAGCCCCACATGGTCCCTACTTGGGCAAACTCAACAATCTGCTCTCACAACACCCATATTGCGGTTCCCTGTGCCTATCCCCTGAGCGGGGCTGGGCTCCCCGCAGGCCAGTGCTGTGTACTCCCTGCTGTGGCATCCCCAGTGCTCCACTGGGACCTGTCACACAGCTTGTGACACATGTGAGATCCCATGTTCTGAGAATGAGGGTTACGTCGGGAAGTCCTGAAGGAATCCTAAATTTATTCCATGTTTTTATGTCAAAAAAAAAAAAAAAAAAAAAAAAAAAAGATCTACTTTTACGACTTGATGGTGCCTGGAAATAAAAATTCGAGACAAACCCACCATAAGACAATGCTTCAATTCAATTCAAAATTTTAAACCCATTTAACCTTCAGCCCAATTAAAATTCTGAGCTAATGGCGTGTAGGAGCTATCCTGCACATCAGAAACACGCAGCCCATCTAATTACCGTTAAGGTCTTAAAGGAAATAATTTAGCAAACAAAGTATGCTTTGAGTGCAGAGTGTCAATGATATTAACATCCTCAAAACCAAACTGAAGCTCACTCGCTACTCACAGACCACTGAAACATCAGAAAACACTGAAGATGCATTAAAAGAGGAAGAGAGGATTCTCGAGCTGGATTCAGTCTGATCTAGGAAAGGGATGGGCGTCTCTAGACAGCATACAGCTGTGCTTCACAAGAGGAGTCAGGAGGGGCCGCCTTGGCTGGTGTCCACAGAGCACAGACATGGCTGGCCACGTCCCCTGCTCACCTAGCTTGAGGCATCACCACCTGACAAGCTTCAGGCATGCTGTGGCTTACAGTGACATACGGGGGAGGTGAGGGAGCCTGCTCCCTCCCTTCTGGGCCTGAATTCCCTCCACTGAAGAACATTTTCCTCTACAAGTCACTGGCACTCAGGTGGCCAGCACAGCGCTTGCCTCAGGACTACCCCAGGGCCCCAACATCTGGGAGGAGGGCTCAGGCAGAACCTCACTTGGGGAAAAAGGTCACTCTATGAGTAGCGGTGTGACAAGAGATTCGGATAAGTAGGAGGTATAGCTTCCTTAGAACTCCTCCCGAGACCCTGTCACCTGCCTCTCCCCACCACTTCCACTTCTTCTCATTGAGAGCGACTACAGGATTCAAGGCTGCAGCAGACAACAGATGGGCTCTGCTGGAGAGGGCAGACCCCAAGCAGCAGTCTGTGCTACCGAGTCCTAGCTCCTGGGTAGATGGGGACCCTCCCTCCTTCACCCTGAAAACTGTAGGAGAGGAAGAAAATGGCCTCTGGGTGTTACAGTTACCATGTTAAGCTGTTCTCAGAGACTTGTTTGAACTCATTTACAGTACAATTCAAACAAGTCAGTGTGATGGTTAACCTTCCTCCTCAATTTGACTGGGTTTAGAATCACCTAGGAGACACACCATTGGGTGTATCCTTGAGGATGTTTCCAAAGAGGTTAAACATAGGAGGAAAGAACTACCCTGAGTGTGGGTGGCACCATCCCATGAGCTGGGGGTCCAGAATAAATAAACAAAGGAGAAAAGGTATGAAGCCAGCTGACTGCCAACATCCCCTGCACTCTGCTTCTCAGTTCACCCCGATGTGAACAAGCAGCCTCTCGCAGCTGCTACCACAATTGACAGGCACTCCAGCCATCAAACCTTGCCCACCACATTAGACTGTGCCCTCAGACAATAAGCTAAAATCACCCTCTTTTCCCTTATATGGCTTCCTGTCAGCTTCTAGTCACAATGGTAAGAAAAGTAAAGCACACACCTGCTAGCCCACAGGACAGGAAGAGGGGAACGAGACCAAAGGCAGCAATGGGGTGAGCAATGAGTGTGAGGGCAGGAAACTACAGGGTATCGGCATGTGATCATCAACTAGAAAGGGCTGCATACTTCAGCCAGCACTGTTGTAAAATATTATTTCCAGGTTTGTTTATGGTGTGGAACATTTGCTTCATGATGCAAAGCTGTGTTGCACTCTCGTATGTTGCATTTGTTTAGCTCTGTGAAGCTGTGATACTGTGCCTGCCTAAAACACCTGATTGGTCTAATAAAGAACTGAATGGCCAATAACAATGCAGGAGAAAGGATAGGGAGGGCTAGTGGGCAGAGAGAATAAACAGAAGGAGAAAAAGAGGGATAAGAAGGAGCAAGAGAAAAAGGAGGAGGACACCAAGGGCCAGCCACACAGCCAGACATGAAGTAAGAAGTAAAGAAAAGGTACACAGAAATAGAGAAAGATAAAAGCCCAGAGGCAAAAGGTAGATGGGATAATTTAAGTTAAGAAAAACTGGCTAGAAAAAAGCCAAGCTAAGGCCGGGCATTATTCATAAGAAACAATAAGACTCTGTGTGATTTATTTGGGAGCTGAGTGGTAGGCTCCCCCAAAGAATAAAGAGTAAAATCAACCAACTACACAGCATGGTCACACTATCAGCTCTACATCTGTCTACACCATAGGCAGCAAGTTCCAGGGACCGACTCCAAAGGGCCCCAGGTAACCAGGGCAGGGTACTGACACAGCTAATTCCACCATGAATGGCTACAATATGGACACAAACTCTGATAGGATTCCAGGTTTGAGCTACAAACCCCTCCAAATGCCTGCACACAGCCCTGGAGCCTTCTCCCGGGGTGAAAGTTACCGCTGAATGGAACTCTGGGAGTTCCAGTTCTTGGTCAGGAAATAATATCTGGTAACCTGTGGGTACACTCAAGTGCTACTGCCACAACCTGTGACATACATATGAGCACTTGACAGCTGGTGGCATGGACCTCCCCTCCACTGATGGCACGTGGCATCGTCTAATTCCTAACCATGTCCAGACCGTACCCAGCCTATGCAGGGCTCACTGTGGTAGGTGATGGGGACAGGTGTCTCTTCCTGCCAACCTTCCCCTTCACACAGGCACAAACACCAGTGTTATAAGACACTTCTCTAAGAAGCTTATTGTTAAGAGGGAGGGATTTAAGGATTCTTATCTCAACACGCCTTAGAGGCCGAACATTTACCCACCCCTGCTTGAAGCGAACCAATTTATCTCTAAACTGTGTACACTGCTCCAAAGGTTGGAAACTCAAAAACTATCCTGGGCTGACAGATAGTTCATATTTTAGATGCACACATTTTCTTAGCTGTCATTCAACCATCCTTTTCTCTCAAGATGAGCCCGCAGAATGAAGTAACTGTCTTGCTTCTGACTCACCAACACAGGCCCGCACATCTGCCAGCCCTGCACATCTGCCAGCCCTGCCTTCCAAAAGCAACCAAGTCCAGAGAGCAAAGCTTTAAGGCTCTGTCTTGTTGCCAGCCTGGGTCCTGAGCATAAAGACTTCTGTGCCCTAGGAAAACCTGTCTCTACCTTCTATCTGGCATCAGGTAAGCACTGAGTAGTGAGGGAGCAAAGGAAAGAGGGAAGCTGAGGTATCAACGCCATTTTCTAGATCAGAGGCAGCACAACTTTGTAAGTGATACACTCTGCCCTTCTGTGACCACACAGCTCTATCTGGGAACTATGGGTCAACAGCAAAGGGCCTGGCATCCACAGGACTGGCACCTCCTGTCTCATGGGCACCACTCACAAGGCACATGGCAAGCCTGCCTGTAAGGCTGGGCCTGAGGGACTAGGTAGACGCTGGATGATCTTCCCACAGAATTTATCCGGCTCAGACTTCCTCCAACCGTCTCCACACTAGAGCTGGCCAGGAAAACACCACATCAGATCTATAAACATCACAAACGAATCCCTGCCAGGAGAGTTAGTTAAGTTATGCAAAGTAGAAAATGGACTGTGGGAAGTTTGTACATTCAAGATACAAAAGATTTTATATGAGTTTGGTTAGTCTACATACGGTTTCCAGTACTACATTCCTGTACTTGTATTACAAGGTTTACACTGAAAGAAAAAATGAAGGGGGGTGGTGTGTGCAAGTCTTCGACATGTTCAAGATGAGCCCGACTTGGTTTCCCCAGTGCCTGAGAGCCAAAGCCTACCTGTTGCTGTCTGTGTACTCTAAGTGGGACTCAAAGCACAGTCATTGTTTCAAGTAATCAACCAATGTGAACAACATTATGGAATGCTAAGCATGGCTCAAGATCATATGAGGAAAATAAATAGGTCACCTAGCTCTCTTGATACATCCTAGGCACTGCAGGGCAGACGGAGGAGGTCAGGGCTCCACAGCCACAGAAAGACAGCATGGAGGGCATCAGTCAGGCTCTTACAAAGACCAGGCTATGCTTCAGGGGACAATGACTGACAGCTGGGAGATATGGGCTGTAGGTCATCAAATAAAGCTGCTACAAAGAGCCACTTCTAAACCAATGTGCCTCATCCAAATGGTAACAAAAGAAAAAAATGGAGGTGATCAGGACGAGGCAGAACAAACCAAAAATCACATCACAGTGTGGAGCCTTGAACAGATTACAAGGCCTGGTTGTATGGTGAGTTTAGGCTTGTACAGAAACAAGAGGAATCCCTCTGTAGCCAGGCATCAGTAGTCAGCCTGTGAGGCACCCAGCAAAGCTACTGCCCTTGGAGAAAGTAAGAAATGCCTGTGGAGACCCCCAAGTCACATGGGAGGGTGACAGCAAGGACCCTACTCAAGACCCTTCCACTGCTGGTCAGCAGGAAAGGAGGCCACGGAAGGACGCTGGTGGTGTGTGCGGGCCGCACACAGCTGTCATTGTAAAGCAAACTCCAAGCATGAAACAGCACACCAGCTGCCATTCAAGGAAGACCCAAGACCATCCCAGACCTTGCTTTTTTCACAAAATGGAGGTGCACTTCCATGCCTAGGAATGTTGTCAGAAGCACCCCAAATCTAAAACCCCGGAGATGTCGGTATACTGAAGTGAATAAATTGATGCAGGCCAGCATTTCAAGATTGACTTACCATTCTAAAATCAACTCAGTCCACCACATGGATAGACCATGAAAGAGAAAAATGCCATGGCTATGTAAGCACCCAGAAAAAAACCATTGGAGGACTCCCACAGGTTGCAGGCTGAGAAACAACGCCAGTATAAAGGCTGGCATAGAGAGAAACACTGAGGCACCCTGTTACTAGGGACGAGAGAATGCAGTCTACTGGGATGGTGAGGTACTTAATGCATGTCTTACTGGTGAATTGTTGATAGCAGAAACACAAGGCATGAATACCTCACAGGGAGAAGCATACTGTCTTTATGCAGAGAGTGAATTCACACAGAAATCCTAAAGAACCCCAAATAACACCCAGAGCAAGCATAATTGTCATACCCTATTCCCCGGAGGGCGCTGACTCCAGGACCCCAGTCACACCAACACCCAGAGAGGCTCGAATCCTTCACAGACAATGGCAGTGTCAGAGCAGAGCCTATCTATTCACATCTACCCACATGCTGCACATTCAGAGACTACCTATATTACCTAATAAATGCTGTGTGAACAGCTGTTTAAATGTTCTGCATAAAGAATAATGACAGAAAAGTAATTTGTATGGGTTCATAACACTGAAGTTTTCCAAGAACTTCTGATCCACAGTCAACTGAATGCAGGGACACAGAACTCACAGAGAGGGATGGCCAACAGGTAGCCCCCCACCCCCTTATTCATAAGGATGTATCCCCAAACCCAGGCTACCTGGAATGGTGGGTAGAATCAAACAAAATAAGACTGCTCCTATGTACCTATACTAATTTATAAACCCAACATAGTAAGAGATAGAGGGTACAAAATCAGATGATCACATCAACCAACCGTGCTGTGAGCCATGTCACCGTGGTCTCTCTGCTCTTGTGATGATGGAGAGAGGGAATTCTTAAAGGAAGCACTTCATAGTTTGTCTTGGATACATCTGAATCTCCAGATTCTTGTGCCTTGGGTCATTATAAAGTAAAAGGGCTGCTTGAGCATAGCATGGTAATGATAGCAGGTTAATCTAATAACTGATACAATCACTAAGTGACTAGAAAGAGGGCAGCATATACAGAGTGGATACACTGGGCAGAAGGGGACATGTCCCAAGCTGATTGGGTCAAGATGTCATCATATTAGACAGAGTGGCATGAACTTATAAGTCATGATGGTTTCTTTCTGGAACTTTCCAGTGAACGTTTCGGGACTCTGGATTCTAGCTGACCATGGGTAACAAACAGTAGAAATAAAATCATAGGGAAGGGTTGGGGAGACTCCTGTGCATGAATTCACAGAAGTTTGTACAACATAAGATCAGCGCGCGCGCACACACACACACACACACACACACACACACACACACACACACACAATCAATGGCTACAACCAGCAGCAATAATTTAAAAGTTAACAAAAGTTTTAAGCTGATTTAGAATACTATCAAGAACAAAGTACCTAAAAATCAATTCTATCAAAGACATGTGAGGTCTCCATGCTGGAAACTACAAAACCCTGCTGAGAAAAATGAAAGAGAACCCAAATAGATGCAGAGATAAATCACACCACAAATCGACAGAGTCAATACCAAGAAGCTGTTAGGCAGCCAGGAATGGAAACGGACACCTCTCAATCAGATGCCAACAAAAAGCTGTGCAAAAACAGATACTTCAAAATGGCAAGGTAATGTGCAAAATTATGAGACTTGGGGCTAGCTGGGAGGTGAATAGAAGCCTTGGAGAGCAGACAGGATAGGATAAAAATATACTGTGTGTGTATGTATATATGTTTTTAATAAATAAAAATACAATTTTAAAGAATAAAATAAAGATCCAGAAGCCCACTAGAAACGGAGTTCAGTTGGTGGAGTGTGTGTCGAGCAAGCACAACACCCCAGGCTGGACACCCGGCTCTTCATAAACCAAGTGAGGTGGTGGCACTCTGCTCTACTCACAGAATTTAGAGGTGGATAAAGGACGATCAGAAGTTCAAGGTCATCCCTGAGTCCCATGCCAATCAGGGCTACATGAGATCCTTTCTCAACAACAACAAAACCGAAGTGGGGGCACCCAAAGGCCAAAGGCAGCAGCTAGAGACATGGCCTGACTGTCTCAGGCTGGGCACACACTCAGTCACCAAGCGAGCATGGGGCTGGCCGAGAACAAAGGCCGGTGGAACCGGTAACAGTCCTAGAAAGGCAATGCCCGAGGTGAACAGAATGGGAAGCTGTGCTTTCCCCCAACAAAGGCTGGAATTAGACAACTATATAAAAGTAAGTAGTGGCTGGAGAGAATCAACTGTATGTCCATCATGGGCGCTTAAACAAAACACATATCCGAGTATAAGAAGGAGGATCCTTCTGAGAGCCAGCACAGCAGAGGAGTCTGGTGAGATTACAGCAAATACTGCAGGTTTTGATGGCAGGTACAGTGTGTTTTGTGGGGTGTCTGGGGGCTTTTGCTTTTGTTGTTTTGTTGTTGTTTTCTGAGGCAGGGTCTTACTGTGTAGATCTGGCTGTCCTTGAACTCACACAGATCCACCTTCCTCTGCCTCCTGAGTGTTGGGATTAAAGGTCTGTACTACCATAACCAGCTACATATTTATTAAAGACAAAAACAAAAACAAAACAAAACAAAAACTAAATGTAAAGGGAAAAACTGATCAGCTGACTTTCTCAAAATTACAAACTTCTCATCTAAAGAAATTTAGAAAATCAAAATATAAGCAACTTAGGGAATTATCTTATTAAGGGCTTCTATGGCTGTGAAGAGACACCATGACCATGACAACTCTTATAAAGGAAAACATTTAATTGGGTGGCTTACAGTTCAGAGGTTCAGTCCATTATCATCATGGTGGGACATGGTGACGTGCAGGCAGACACGGTGCTAGAGAGGTCGACAACTTGTGCAACATGAACAGGAAGTGAACTGTGTCACACTGAGCTTGAGCATAGGAGACCTCCAAGCCCAGCTCCACAGTGACACACTTACTCCAACAAAGTTACACCCACTTCAACAAGGCCACACCTCCTAATAGTGCCACTCCCTATGAACTTATAGGGGCCAATGACATTCAAACTCCCACAGGGAGGAAATCACAACTTAAGCCAAGCATGGTGGTACATCCCTGTAATATCAGCACTCAGAAGGCAGATGCAGAAGGGTGGCTCTGAGTTCAAAACCAGTCTGGGCTAGAGAGCAAGACACGGTCTCAAAGGAAAAAGCAAAGGAAAAATTCCCATGCTTGGCGAAGGACTTGTACTCAAACCCATAAAGCAGTAACACAAAGAAAATAGAAAGAAAAGGAGGAAAAGAAAAACTGAGTTAAAATACATCAAAGGTGGTAAAGTTCAAATTTTAAAAATTCAAACCACAATGAGATGATACTTCAACTCACCTGAAGAGCCAAAACTTTAAAATCACAGAACCAAGTAGTGGGCAAACTCTTACAGACTTAAATGTTTATATGCCATGGAATCCAGCAACTCCTTATCTTGGCATTTACTCAAGGAAAATGAAGACAAGGGTCTTTACAAGGCTTGAACGTGAATCCACAATGAACTTTCCAGAGAGTTCTAGATATTGTTTGGGATGATCTCTATATGCCAGTACACTTTTGTCAAAACTTACTGAACTTTGCGTCTGAAATTTTTTAGCTTCAGCTTTTTAAACTGGCAAAGTAGAAATGGCCGAGAGGTTTGAAATGTCTCACCAGATTAGCTATACACATGTACCAGTCACTGGTTTGGTTATTTACCACAATACCAGATAAAAACAGCTTTAGGAATATTAGGTTTGTTTTGATCCATCCAGGCAGAGAAAGTGTGGTGGCAGGGGTCTGAGGCAGCTGGTCACTTCGCATTCTCAGTCAGAAAGCAGGGGCAGACAAACACTGACGCTCAGCTCACTTTCTCCTTCTTATTCGGTCCAGGACCCCAGCCCATGGGATCATGCCACCTACATTCAGGGTAGACCTTCTTAATTAACCCAGTCTAGACAAACCCAGAGATTTGTTTCCATGGAGATTCTAAATCCCATCACATTGACAATCAAGGTTAACTACTACACCATCAAAATCCAACTTCCCATTGCTACTCACAGGATCCCTAGCATCAGGGTTATCCCACAGGTACCCTCTCCAATTCCTGAATCAACGGAGAAGAAGAGGCACCAGCCATTCCTCTGGAAGGGAGGCAGAATCCTCCCACTTCTTCTCCCCTTGGGTGGTGGAAAGACCTGCAGTCTTAGTACAGGGCCTCAGTGGGGAACCAAGACAATGGTTAGGAGGAGATGGAACACCAGAACCCCAACATGGGCAGCTTGGCCTCCACTATCAACACACACACACACACACACACACACACACACACACACACACACACACACACACACACACGTCTCTCCCTGAGAGGAGCTGTAGCTCCACTACGGGGTGATTGTTTTCACAGTCAAATCCAATCCTAACTTCACTCAGCCTCTTTGTTAAGCTCACACAATCCATAAGACATACTTAAACAAATACACCATTTTCAAGATTTAAAAAAATTAATTATGTGCATTTGTGTGGGGGCGAGGAGGCTGTCTACATGAGCGCAGATGCCCTTCGAAGTCAGAGGCATTGGATGACCTGGAGCTGGAATTACAGACAGCTGTAAGTCACCTGACACAGGGGACCCGAACTTGAGTCCTGCCCAAGAGCAGCACAGGATCTTAACCACGGAGCCAGATCTCCAGCCCCTAAATATATCTCATAATGCCTGCTTTTTATATTTTCTGCCCCAAATTTACAGTAAGGAGTGCTTTACTGTTTCTCCAAAAGCAAAAGAAGCCAACACATAATTTCTATGATTTATTGAGCTACTGAACATGCTAAGAGACAAAGTGACATTTTCCCTACAAATTATTTGGTGTCTGCGATTTTCTGAGCACCACAGCCAGATGGTTCTCACAGAAACTGAGAGGAGCCTGTTCCCGCAGTTCAAAGGTTTGCTTATTTTTCAGTCTTGAAGTCTTAAAGACGATATTGATTGCAGCGCACGGCTCTACAGGAGGAGCTGGCTGGGGAGGGCCATGCTGGAATTTATTACCAAACAATGCTCATTATGGCTGTCTCTGACAGGGGTCCATTAAAATCAATTTTTATGTTTCTTATGTATTTTCTTTATCTAATGTTCTTGGCATTGTGTTTATTAGCCAGTTAAGACAGACACCCAGCACAGGAGTTTGTGCTTTTTCTTCTCTTTTTTTTTTTTCTTTTTCCTACTTCTCTCGGTAATAACAAGAATTGCCATTTTAATGCTACCACTCACAGCTAGCACACAGAAGAAGTTAGGAAGTTCGGTGCTACCTTTTAGAATTAAGACATGTTCAGGAGCGCTTCCAATTGGTTTCTGTTTTGTTTTTACAATTAGAAAAATATGGCAAGGACCATGCAAAGAGGAATACATGTCCTTCGAGGACCTTGTGAGCTGAAGTTACCCGGTAGAAAGAGTCTTTCCACAACTCATCAGTGATCGCTCCTGGCCTGGTGCCACCTCCACGAAGCAGCAGAGTGGCCCGACAGAGCGAACAATGTAGACTAGCAGTGGAAGAAGCAGCTGATGGACCCTGCCAGGCTTGATTTAAAACCTCTGAGGTAAGTCACACGATGGAGAGAGCTGTCCATCCCTGTATCTCATGTGTTCAAGAATCAAAATGCTCAGTGTGGGTGGGGGAGAAGCCCAGTCAGTAAATACTTGTTTTATAATCATGAAGATCTCAAGAATCCATGTGAAAAGTGGCACTCGCCTGTAATCCCTGTGCTGGGGAGGTAAAGACAGGCAAATCCCCAGAGCCCCCGGCCACTGAGAGACTGTCTCAAAAAAACAAGGTGTAAAGCACCCAAGGCTACCCTCTGGCTTCCGTATGCACATAAAGACACGTGTACCCACAGGGACATGAACACACACACACACACACACACACACACACACACACACACGCACACGCACACGCACATGTGCACACGCACACACAAACACACACAGTACTCAATTCTCACTGAATTCAACCCCTGTGCAAAAGAGCACATGAATCAAATGTCTGGAAGCTCCCATCAAAGTCACGTTCCCCACAGCTTATGAGCTATTCCAGATTACTGGGTAATATATGAGTTGCCAAAGACACCACAACTCAAAGACTGTTTTCAGAGATGCTAATGTCTGTGGTTGGTGGCACCGGGCTCTGCATTCCCCCGTGACCAGTGGAAAAGAGCCACGGCTCCTGTTGACTCCTGCCTTCGGCACACACCACTCATGCAATGCCCATGCTTACTGCCCACACTTACTCAGGGCTTGGGGTCTTTGCGTGGAGGAATCGTATCCCATGCAGGCCTTGCTCACAGCCAGACAGCTCGATCTTCCCCAAAGGGCTGTCCAACATTGTGTATTTCATTTTGCAGGTCTCAGCCATTCTGCCAAGCTCCTAGAGAGAAGCAATTTTTAAGTTGAGCAAGAAAGTGTGTTTGGAAGTGGCTAGTCATTTATAAAGCACAATGGAAGCATTGGTTACCTAACACCGAGGATATATTCCAAAGCGTCCCCTCCTGGTGGGATTTAATCATAAGCTACTTTTACAACACAGCCACTTTCCACAATAGCCTGGGTCACCAACCAGTGTCCACTTCTTTTGTCCTCTAAAATTACAATGCCTCCATTTTCCCCTGCTGCCTTAACTAAAGAAGACTTAGAGGAGACTGAACTAGTGTAAGATATTTTTTTTTTAAAACTACCTAAAACTCAGCCGGCTTTGAATAAGAGGATTGCCAGAAAAAACTGTTGCATATTTTAAATACAGAACATTTAAAAGTGAAGCATGGGGCTGGCATATAGCATGAGGGGGCAGACCACTTGTCTAGCCTGTGCCGAGTCTAGTTTTATCTTTCTGACAGATTTTTTTTTTTTTTAAAGACACAGGAACATGTATGAAATGCATCACAGAACATCATGGGATGGGATTTGGCCCAGTGGGGACACAGGCACCATCAGTCGGTGGATGGGCAATGAATGACCGATGCTGTGCAGAGCTGGTACACCTGACTTCAATGGAGACTGCAGATGCCAACGAGCTAACAGCAAAGATGCACAGACGGTTTGTCTGTACTCCCTTCAAGCTCCTCTTCCTTCCAAATTCCTTGTCTGACTCCCAGAAAGAGGGGACTCTCATTCCCTTCCTACCCACCAATGATTCCCAGAAACCCTCCTGTCTCCACCCACACACACTACTGACAAACCTGGTGCCCTGGCCCCAGGCTCAGAGCAAGATGGTTTGCTGCTGCCTCTGCTTCTCTGGCCTAGAACTACCTCCATCACCATGCCCAGTCACCACCCTCCCAGAAGGACCTCCTTTGTGTGGGTTATTACAGAATGCATTATGACCCATCCGTCTCCTAGAACGCCCTCCCAGGTCACACCCTCATGCACCTGAACTTCCCAACCCCTGGATCCTGGTATTTCTAGCTCCTTAGCCCCATTTCATCTGGGCACCTCTTGCAGTGAGTGACACAGCCCTCACCTGGGATCAGATAGAACACGCAGAACAAGTCCAGCATCCACATCTGGCTGACACCCGCTGCCGTGTGTGTGTGTGTGTGTGTGTGTGTGTGTGTGTGTGTGTGTGTGTGTATGTGTGTGTGTGTGTGTGTGTGTGTGTGTGTGTGTGCGCGCGCGCGCGCGCGCGCGCGCATACTTGAAAGGCATTATCAGAACATGATCACACCCTCCTTTGTTCACCTACAGTCTATGGCCGCTTTTCTTCTGCTGTCAGGTTGTGACAGAAACAGGGTGAGCCCCAAAGCCCACCACACTTGTCTTCTGACCCCAACAGAAGAGATATGCTGACCCCTCCAAGGCCCACAGACCACACTGCAGGTTATCCCCACACGCAGTATCCCTTTGCATCCTCTCCTGCCTGTCCATCACTAGGTCTCTGTGGTGCCCCATGCTGCCTGGGATCTTCTGTGCCATCCATGTGCTTCTAGTACTTTCCATTGCTTCCCTTTCCCCTCCCCTTCAGTCTGGCATGAACCAATGCTTCCAAAATAATACAAGGTGTTCCCCAATTAGACTCAGGCCTTAGCATCATACCCCAAAGCTTCCCTGCACAGCACCCCACTTCCTGAACACAGGGGCAAGAATTTAAAAGGGCTCTCCTCCAGGGTCTCAGGGTATGAGCCTGCGGGGAGATCTCAGCCTCAGGCTACTTGTCACAGTTTACAGAGGCCCCTCTGTCCATACCCTACTTCTTTAACACCCACTTTGGGAGCGTCCCACTGACTGCAGAGTAAATCCCAAACTCTCAGGGCACTGACTCCACGCTCAAGTTGATGGCTGAGGAAACAAGCTATCCTGGATACAAGAACTCAGGCTTGCCTCCTTGAAGGCTTCTATCTGGACACATGGGAATACACCTGGCATAATCAATATCCCCGTCAAATCTAAATATGCAGGGTCCAAATTTCTGAATGTAAGACTGGAGACACCTAGAGGTATACACTCTTTAGAATTAGGCCCAAGGAGCCATGATGGCTCTAATACCCCATTTTTTATGCGTGTTTATGCCTGAGTAGGTGCACATGAATGCAGTGCCTGTGGAGGCCAAAAAAGAGCGTCAAATCCCCCCAACCTGGAGCAATGGGTGCTTGTGAGCCACCAATGATGATGTTAGAATCGGAACTTGAGTCCTCTGGAAAAGTGGCAAGGGCTTTCGACCACTGAGCCATTTCCTCAGGCCCCAGCAGCTCACTTTGAGTCTCTGCTGACAGCAGTGGCCACAGGAAATGTGTACATACTCTACCCCGCAGTTCTCCGAGGACGGCAGGCAGTCCTAGGCACAGTAGCTTGGTTGGTCATCTACATGAGAGATCCCTGTGGCCAGTCCAGGACCCAGCTGGGCTTATTATATATAGCTCTCCACTTGGCCGCAGAACCCAGAGTGTGGCTCCTGTACCTACATTCCCTGCATCATCACTGTGGCATCCACCAAAAGCCACAAGAGGGGCTGACATTAATTGGTGGCAGAAAAAGAATCGATTTTCCACGGCTGTTTGGAGACCTCTGAAAAATGAAGTGAATTTCTTTTCATCTCCCTTTAACATGAAGGGCGTTTAAATAACAATGTTCTGAATTAAGCAGCTGGCGCCAGAGGCCAGTTCCCACCAAGGTACTGAGAGCCAGAGACCTTACAGGCAACAGCTCCCTTCCATCTCTGCCTGACTTCATCAGGCCTTCCAGAATGGTCTTCGCTGCTGACCTGCACCCTTCCCAGTAAGTGTGCCCATGTGATTCCCAGGGCAGGCCCCGGGCCTGCCAGCAGCCAGCAGTCTAGGAAGCAGGCACCCTGCTAGCACGAGAGGAAAAACAGGTACAGGATCAGATCTCAGGGCCTGCCAAAGTCAGTGGGGAACACAGAGGCCCTGGGAGGCCTCCTAGCCAGCCACATGCTAGGCAGAAAGCACCAGGAGCAGCATTGGTCCCCAGCTCCCACATCTACCTCAGCAACAGGTATGGGGAAACCCCAGAAGAGAGCGAACCATGCACTCAAGTCACCTAATCCTAAAACTGGCTCTGGGAGGCTGGGAGAGAATGGGATTGGCTGACCAACTGTGAAAGCCCGGAAGGAACACCACAAGGGGACAGAAGTCAAGTCAGGGCTGATGCCCACCAGACCAGGAGCCTCCCAGGCTGAGTTGTGATTTGTCCCATTGAACAGAAGACAATCCCTCTGTGGCTCTGTCACTCTGACTGACAGTGGGGCTTGGAGACTAACATCCAACAGAACAGGCTGAAGTATCATTCGGACATTATCCCAAAGCCACCAACTACAGCCTGACCTTCAGGCCACTGAAGGAAAGCGATGGGTCTTCACATCTGTGACCAAGCTTCTGTTCAGCCAGTGACACATGCATAACCAGAGGTGAGTTCTGCCCTGGGATGACAACAAATCTGTCTCAGTGAGGGTCAGGATTGCTGTGATAAAACACCATGACCAAAGCGACTTGGGGAGAAAAGGATTTATTTTGCTCCCAGTTCCATATAACAGTTCACCATCAAAAGCAGTGAGGGTAGGAACTCATGCAGGGTAGGAACCTGGAGGCAGGAGCTGATGCAGAGGCCATGGAGGGGTGCTGTTTACAGCCTTGCTCAGCCTGCTTCCTTATAGATAGAACCCAGGACCACCAGCCCAGGGTTGGCACCACCCACAATGGCTGGGCCCTCTCTCATCAATCACTAATTAAGAAAATGCCCTACAGGCTTGCCTACAGCCTAATCTTATGAAGACATTTTCTTAATTGAGGCTCCCTCCCTCCTCTCTAATGAGTCTAGCTTGTGTCGGGTCAACGTAAAACTAGCCAGTACACCATCCTACTTTCATTTCCCTGACAAAAAACAATTTGGGGGTGGGGGTGGGGGGGAACGGGGTTTATTTGGCTTACAATCCAGGTTAAGGTCCATCATGTCATGGAAATCAAGGCAAGAACTAAGGCAGTTACTCATATTCGATCAAGAGCAGAAAGAGGAGGAAAGCATGTATGCCTGCTGTTCAACTCACTCTTTCATTCTCAAAAAGTCCAGGGCCCCAAACTAGGGGATGGTGCCGCCCACAGTGGGTTAAGTCTTCCCACATCCATTAACAATCAATACAATCCTCCACAGACATACCTACAGGCCAGTCTTATCTAGACAATCCCTCACTATGACTCTCTCCCCAGGTGACTGTAGGTTGTGGAAAGTTGACAAAATGAACCATCACATCAGTTTTCAGAGGAAGAGATGGGCCATATTCCTAGTTATCCCCTGGCTGTATCCCGCTCCAGTCTCAAGCTTGTGGGGGTTCAGGGTGTGGGATTATAAGATGTATCACAACATCCCCTTTTGGTAACAGACACTCTGCAAGGGAAGAACATTCCAACACCCAGAGCCTTGGAAGCTGGGGATTGGGGTGGACTAAACTCGTGGAGTATATCCCAGAAGCAGCCCCGGCCTCTGTTTCCTAAAGGACCCCATCACCTAAACAACAGGCTGCCTGCAGCGAGTCATAGCACAGACACTAAAGTGCCTGCACAACACAGGACAGCTGAGAGATTTGTTCCCTGGTCTGCAAACCAAGGTCTCTAGATTCAAACTGGTACCGTTTGCATTTAGAAATCACACTTAAAAGTCCAGTGTCCCACCCCAAATGTCACACAGGTGCCTCCAATGAAAGTGACTATGAGCAAATCGGTGAAGAGCCTGCTGCTTCCTCTCACAGTGGAATCCAGCAAGATTAGGCAGCAGAGAGAAAACCGACCTCCCCCTCTCCCTCCTCTCTCTTCTGTGTGTGTGTGTGTGTGTGTGTGTGTGTGTGTGTGTGTGTATAGTAGTAGTAGTAATAGTAGTAGTAGTAGTAGTAGTAGTAGTAGTAGATCAAGCTAAATGCAGCAAGTGTGTATGTGAACAGAGTTAGTAGACTGTTCCAGAATTCCCCCAGAACTTCAAGCACTTTTGAGAACCCTTTCCGGATGACAACTGCTTCTATTTAGCCCCTGGAGCTGGCTGCTCAGCTAAACCACCTCTACTTCTTCCTGGAAACTGGTATGGGGGAGCAGATCCCAGCACGGCAGGGCATCTTGCTGGAAGCACTCCAGTACCCATTGCCTGGTTCCTGCAGTGGCTGCCCAAGAGGCTCTGCACCTGCTCACCTTCCTGCAGGCCAGGGAGCTTCTGTGCCGAGCGAGCGGTCCCGTGAACTCAGCGTTACAGTGGGGCTCCAGAGTTATAATCACGGGCTAAGTGCTCTCTACTCTCTACCTACTTACTCACGTAGAAGAGCCATTTCTGTACTGAAATACAAAGAAAGTGGAAGATACAATTTTTTTTAAGACAGGGTCTCTCTGTAGCCATGACTGTCCTGGAACTCACCACGGATACCAGGCTGGCCTTGAACTTAGAGATCCACCTGCCTCTGCCTCCCAAGGTATGTGCCATACACATAGCTGAAAAAAAATCACATTTTTTAGTGGTAAAATAGGACTTACTGTGGGCAGCCTCAGACCCAAATCCTGGATGCTTTAGGTCAACTCTCTCTGCTCAGACCACCACTTTCAAAAAAATGAGGGGGAAAGTTCTGTTCTCGGGCCCTGTGTAATTCACTGAAATCCACAGTGAAACAGACACTATCATTAAACACAACGTGCCACTCTGCCAGATGACTGCTCAATCAATGTATGCAAAGGAGAAGCTGGATTATAAAGACCCATGAAACCCAGACCTCCAGCAAAAAACTCAGAATGCAGAGGAGAACACTATCTACAGGCTACTAAATAACAGGCTGTCAGCACCCTCCTTCCCCAGGCTCCCCAGTCAGTGTGACAGGGGACTCAGGCCGGGGCAGTGAGGCACATCCAACCAGGGGCCTTCCCCAGCAACCCCAGCTGTCCCGTAGGGAGAGCAGCCTAGCCTACGTCCATCAGCCAGATCCTTCCGGGATCCTGGGCTCTGGAGCCACTGGCCAGCAAGTCTGTGGGGCTGAGTTCCTCTAAAGACAGTGGACCTCAAGGAAGACCAGGACCCTGAAATCTCTGGTTTGAACCTGGGAGCTGTGTGGGCTCCCCTACAGCAGACATGGAAGGATGACTGACAGGCAACCATCTTTTTTGGCTTTTGAAACACCTGCTGATCCGTCTTTTCTACACTCCGTGCTCACAGGTACACTAGGTGCAGCAGAGTGCCCCGCCTTTACTTTTTTCCTCACCTAGCAGGTCCCGAGAGACACCTGGGCAAGGGGAGATGGACATCTCCACTACCTCCAAAATACTGGTGGGTATCCGAAGGGTGCCCAAGTCTAAACAGCCTGTGCATGGTAAGGAGTCCTGCTGCAGACACTCCACCCTAACTAACCCCAGCACCCCAGGGCTCAGACACTCCTGGTCCCAAGATGCCATCTGGAGTCCTGCTCAGCAAGGCCTGCTCAACTCCCCCTCTCATGATTGTCTCCAGCCAGCAAGACTGCAGAGTTTTAAAACTGTTTTAAAATGTCGCCTTTCCTGGGGTAAAAGGAAACCATCAGGAGGAAGTCCTGTCCGCACCCTGACAACTTGGGATTGAATCAGACTCCACAGGAGAGGGCATCCAAACCCCAGGAGACCTGAGAAGCCTTGTCTCCTCAGAAACCTGGTCGGGACACACCTGGATATCTGCAAAAGAACTCAGGAACAGCTGAGGCAAAGCCCAAGACACCCAAATCCCAAAGCGTTCCTGCGTTTCCATTCTGAATTTCCGCTCTGATCAAGAATGACTCATTTATAGTTTGCTGTGAAAAAAGATGAGAAAATACCTAGGTTTCTTTCATTTTAAATTGCCCCTCCTAGAGCTTGCTGTGCTAGCTAGCCCCCAAGATCACACGAAGCCTCTCGTGGGAAGGACAAGAGGCTCCCTGGCTGCTTGGTCTGCTGGGATGGTGTGCACCCAGGGTCACCCCCATGTGGCCACACATCTCATGCTGCCAACAGCACATTCCTCATGGGCTGGAAAACTTCTAGCACTTCAGGTCCCACTAACGACAGAGCTCCGCGTGACAGGCTGTCAGGAGGAAAAAGGGTGGCAGGCTGGTGCTCAACATGAAGTGTCAGCTCTTACAGTTGCCATGACTCGGGAAACTTCAGCTTCAATGTGTCACAGCACAAAGTTCCCGTCCTGCGGAGCTTTGCCAGCCAGCAAGTTAATGACTGCTTCAGAAAGGAGGGGTGGGGGGCAGAGTGAGGTCTGAAGGAGATATGACCTTTCCCAATTAGGAGGGTGCCAAAGCTGGGGAGTCTTACACCGCATGGGGAGAGAAGGAGTCTCTGCCTCATCACTGGGGAATCCCGATTGAGTTGTGGCATAGGGAACACATTCTCTACCCGCTGGTAGGTGGCAAGGCCGGTTAAAATCAACCATGTCCAGGAGAGAGAGACCTTGTGGATGCAGTCACATATGACATGCCTACGGTCTTCCACCAGGGCAGATGGGGTTCTACGAGGAACACGGGGCTCCGAGTCATGTGACTCACCATGGAGTCAGCTGGAACTGGGGACCCAGTAGAATGCACATCCCTGTTGTTGACATGGGCTCCTGGGAACGGTGACACTGGTTAGTCTGTGCTCCCACAGCAGGTATCCACCACAGACTTCACTGGTCCATCCCCAGCAATATGCCAAGGTAGCAGATGCCAGCTGGGGATAGGAGCATAGCTTTGGGGGAGCCCTGCAGACACTTTCTACTGTCGGACATAGCGGGTGCTAAAAGTCACGTGGCAACCTTCCTCTTCCTCTCTCTTCTGCAGCTTCTGCAAGATGCCCACTCCCCAGCATTCCTAGGGTGTGTTCTGTAAAACCGGTAGGTACTTGAAGGCCGTGCAAGGCTGACCAAACTCCGACCTGCTGTCAGAAGTCACACCTCAAGGGGCCTGCCCTCTTCCACTGTCTTTAGGTGACTGACTCTTGTGCCACTTGACCACGCCTTCCCTAGAGCTCTACGCAAGGACCTCTCCCACAACCCAGGAAAATCCAGGGTACATGGTCCTGTGGGTACAGAACCCAAGGACCTCATTTCGGCACCCTTGCCTGCCTGTGTCTTTGCAGCCCAAGACACTAGCCAGCTCCTCTCTCTCCCAACCCACCAAAGCCAACTACCACTCAGGTCCTAGAGCCCAATAGCACGCTTCTCTTATCTACAGAACCCAGTTCTCACAAACGGCTGCCTGTGAGGCCTCTCCCATCTGTGTCTCTCTCCCATTGCTGATGAGTGAATTCCAGGCCAACCCTCAATGAAGTTGCTCAGCTTTCTCGAGTTTCCTCCATTCCTGGTAGAAAGATCTGTGAACCTAATGCGGAGCCACTGGCTACCACTTGTATCCCTAGTACATGAGCCAGCAGAATTAGGAGAATTAAGTCTTCTTTGCGCTTAATAACTAAGTTCTCAGTGGTTCTGTAAGCAGAGGATTCTGGGATTCGAACCTGCAATAATTTATGACTTGGGATCCTAAATGGAAGAGCCTGCTTTCCTTACATCTTCAATGATTATGACCACACTAGGCCTCGACAGACCCAGCTCACTCTTTGAGGGACAGCCACCACCATGCCCTAAGGCCACCTTGCTTCGGAAACGCACTCACTGCCAAGTGATTAACCCAAGGCTCCAGTCACACAGCAAGGGATTTTATGTTCTAAATTAGTTACATTATACCCAGAGCCTATCAATGGCTTGATAACTTGAACATATAATTCCATACCTTTTGCTCTTTAAACAATAATTCAGTCTAATCCTGCTGCTGAAGCCAAGATTTCCACACTGAAAGTGCACTTTCTGTTTGATTAAACACTAATAAATGCAAGAATAAAACCCCAGTCTTTTATCTTACAGTAAATTCTTCAAAGACCATACACTCTAACAATTAATTTCTTCTCTAGAGAAAGAGACAGGTCCTTCCTCTCTCAGATAGTTTCACAGCCTCAAGTCTTAATTACAACCGTTAAATATAATTTATTATAGTTCAGGGTTTACAGAAAAATGACATCATTGCATAGGTTCCTGGGTTCCTGAAGTGACCTGTCAGTCAATAGGCCTCTGGTGGGGTACTCTAGACAATACTTGGTGGACAGAAAGAATCATCATGATCCTTCTCGCTGCTGAGACACTTATGCACAGTGTCAAACCTCACTAAAGTGTGAGATGCCACCATACAAACAGATCTATATACAGAGAGAAGCATAAAAACATTAGCATTTTCCCACATGTGTTTTATATTTTAAAATTTACAAAGTATTTTCAGGTTTCGTATATAAAACAGAATGTATTTGGGAAGAGTGCTGTCAGAGAAAGGAGGTTTGTGTCACAGGACAAAAAGAAAAGGTTGAGTTTCCAACATCATAGAGTAGGGACCCAGAATGTGGACACTGGATGCATGACCATATATATATATGCATCTTGCATGTTCCTAAAACAGACAGGGAACCCAGTGTGGCCTGCCACAAACCCACCCACAGCCATCAAGAGAGTGTCCTCCTATTTGGATCCCCTCAGTTAAGATCACAAAGAGGTTAGATATTTCCTAAAACAACAAGAAGTAAGTGTTCTGGAACCACACATCAGCTACAACAGTCTCTGAACGGGGTCCTATTCTCTCCACACGTGACAAAGACATAATCTGAACTACTTGGAGCCTGGAAAAAAGGGAAGATACCTTTCAAACAGACCTGAGCTATATAGAAAATCCATTTACCTAGAGAAACAGTGGACATCTGTACACGGACAGAAAGAACACTAGCCAGGCCTCAGAAGATTTTGAGCACAGAGTGGCCTCTCGGTCACCTTGAGCACATATAGTCCATTTACTCTTGTGACAGGGACACTGTGTTAACTAAAGAGGCAAGAATGAGAAGGCAGCCAGAAGCCTCCTCATGGGCTAACCAATCATCAGAAAGTGGTATATTACATATGGACTCATCAAAGGTCAGTTTGGGCCATGAGAAGGGTAAGCTGAGGCAGAGCAGCTTCAAGAGCAGCCAAATGGACACACACAAGCTCTCACTGTAAGGTGACAGGTCAGGAACAGGCAACAAGACAGAGAGTGGACACCACAGAGAAGACACAGCCTAGCAAGCTCACAACTTGCTCTGGAGAGACTGACTAAAGGCCAGGCGACTGGCTCTTCAGGATGCTGGGTACACTCAGGATTGTAATGACATTCACACACACACTCTTCATTTCTGGACAAAAGCTAGGGTAGTCATCTTACCAACAGAGTAATGGCAACAGGTGCAGAAAAATCATGCTAAATCTGAAGTCTGTCTGTTGGTATCTAACAGCCTCAAATGGCAGAATACAGTACACACACAGCCCAGCTGAGCTCCCAGACAAGTCACCCCTGACCTCACCAGCTAACACTGCCTGTGAGCTCACAGCTCAAAGGGCTCCTCCCTTCTACAGCCACACAATGGTGTTCCCTTCCTGATGCTCACACCTGAAGCATGCATATCCTCAGATCTGAGCACTTACTTAATAGACGCTCATTTTTCTTCTCTAAAATACCATCCGATAGTCCCCACTTGGGGAAGCCCTTCTGTATTTCTAATGCCAACATTCAACAACTGGTACTCAATTTGGGTGTTTTCAACTCTCAAAGGACTCTGTGTATCCGTGGTGGCTTGTTTCATTTTTGCTGAGGTGCCTATAGTGTTAGGGACTCCCAGATGAACAGTAAGCTGGGTGAGTTTCCAAAAGAAAGACGATAACCAACCACCCAGAAGGTCCCATCTCACTGTAAGTATTTCAAATGGTGAAATGTTGCTTATGGAAGGGTGCTGCTATAGACTAGAGATTTATGTTACAATTGACCTAATGGAAGTTAAATGTTGTATTAGTTACTTTTCTCATGGCTGTGACAACATATTTAGTGGAAGCAACTTAGAAGAGGTTTATTAGGGCTCTCTGTTTGAGGGCTACATCTATCACATCTTGGAAGGCATGGAGGTGGGGCTTGCAAGTGTGTGTGTGTGTGTGTGTGTGTGTGCGCGCACAAGGAAGCCATAGCTCAACCTCAGGTATCTGACCTCAGGAGTCATCCATCTTGTTTTTTCAAACAAGGTCTGTTGCTAGCCTGGAATTCCCCAAGCTCGGTTGGCTGGTCAGCACTGCTGTTACACACATACACCAACATACCTGGCAATTTTATATGGGTTCAAAGTTAGTGATCATAATGCAGAGCAAGCTCATTGGGTGAGTCTTCTCCTCAGTCCCTTTCTTGCTCAGTTTGCCTACTATGGATCTCTAAGAAGAAGTACAGGCATTCAAATGCCTGTTAGAGAAAACAGTCCTCTGGACTTGGAAGTCAACCTATCAACACAGTATCTATTCTTGTGGGGTGATCTGCCATACACAGGCCCACTATGCACACTGTACTTTTACCCTGTGTGCCTTACCCCTCACAGGACAGTTCATGGTGGCCATGTTTAAAGGTCTACAATCTCAACCATGCCCAGAATCTGTGGCCTGCAGTTGCTGCAAGGATGTGCATATTCTACCTAGGGAATGGGCACTATCACACAGGCACTGGTTTTCCCCTTAGTGAACTAGCTTCACGACTCACCTAGCAAGGTATGAGCCAGGACCTATGTCTAAGAGCTCCAGACACTTGACCTAGAGGAAGGGAGTACTGCTTTGCAGCCAGCTCCCTCTTACTTATGACAGCATGAATGGAATCCGCAACATGGTACCTCGCCTATTTCAAATTATAAGAGTGTCACAACCATGGATGCTTCTCCTGACAGGGGCCTTGGCACCCAGAGAAGGAACAGCTTTGGACCACACACCTGCCCTGCACATGTGTTCCCAAAGAGGACCTCACAGGAAGTTCTACCGGTGGGTCTGCTACTGGATGACAGACAGCATAGCTTCCTGAATCCCTTCTGCTCCTCTGTCCTGTACTGTCCCTTCTGTCCCCCAGCTGTATAGGAAGCCAAGGGACATAGAAGAGTCAATGCCAGTCCTTCCTCAGGCTTCGGTAGACTGCTAGGCACTAGTCAGAGCACATAGCTGACCAGCCCCCAGGAGACGGTATACATCTAGCCATCTCTGGGCGGGACAGGCTGTCGGTGTCCTTAAGAACATCCCAGGGAATAATGCTCATAATCTACAGAGATCCTTCTCCCAGTTCTGGAAGGAGTCAGTTGAGGTACCCACAAACATGGGGATCTAGTGAGGGCCCATCTTCCCATTCTTGCTCTCTTCTCAGTGTGCCCTCACATGTGAGAAGGAAATTCTCTTTACAGACTCGTTCATCTGTGCACTAACCCTAATCCTGAGAGCAGCAGTTGTGACCTATCGCCTCCCAAAGGCCCCACCTCAATTCTGTCACCTTAGAGGTCCACCTTGCACGTATGAACCCTGGGGGACTCCAACATTCACACTGCCATATACTGTATGCAGTGTGCTATCAGATTAGAGGAGGAGGGACTTTAGTGCTTTAGATGAAAAAGTTAATTTTAATATAGAAAAAAATCACTGTCTTAAGTTATTTGATTTGAGATATTTGCTATTTATGTGGGAAAGGTATACGTAAAATCCATATCCATATGCAGAATCTATGTAGGAATAAAAACAAACCAACCTGTAACTGATTTATCAGCAAATGACATAATGACTAAAGTGTTATGCAAATATTTTTCCTGGGAAATAGGGATTATTACAGAATTATCTGTAAGCTACACCCCATCTTAGTTCAGATAATTGGATAATATAATTATCTCTCCTTCACACTAACCTATCTTCACGATCATGAGGGAAAGCCCAACAGTATATTTCAAAAACAAAAAAAATGTACAACTTTGAAGCATTATCACAAAACTTAACAGTATTTTCATCTCCATTACAGTAGAAATCAATTCTTCAGACAAGGTTTACCAATGGAAAACCTCACAGACTTGCAGTGTTAGTCTCAAAGATAACTTGAATTAGAAGAATCCAGACTTCGTTGGTAAAAAGGATTTGCATCTAATTGCTCCTTTAAACTACTACACTGGAGTTCCCCACAAAGACACAAATGTTCAGGGGGAGCTGGAACACCAGCTGCAGCAGGACACAAAGGCACAGAATGATTCTGCACCAAGAGGGCAGAACACGCTTTCCAACTTACTTTGGGAGAGGGCGACAGAAGTCCACATGATATTCACCAGGCTCTCACTTTGGCTCATTTGGGGATATCTTTACAAAGTGGAGCTGTTTCCACTCCCATTGTCTTCCCAAAATGAACCCAAGGCCAGGATACTTTAGAGAAATAGCTAGTGAGGGTTCTGCCCTCAGTGCCCTGTAGGGACCCCTGACCTCACAGAGATTCAGTGCCTCCAGGAGACACCTGCCCTCATAGACCTCCAATGTCCCCCAGAGGACCACTGCCCTCACAGATCCCCAGTGCCCTGCAGTAAATCCCTCCCCCCCCCAACAGATCCCCACTGTACTCTGTTGGAAGAGGGAACTATAATCCCACAGAGTATCCATAGTGATGAAGTTGGGGTTCAGCCATCTACCTTGTCCAAGAGACTTCCATACTATTGACTGGTGCTAAGTATCAAGTCCATTAGATACAAGTTCCTAGACACATCTTCCATTGCAAAATAGGAAATACAAGTTTGTATTGTGACAAAATGAAGATATGCACATGCATACATCATGTCAACCATTTTGTACACTAATTCACAAGTATTACACAAACTCAACACATGTGGTCATCACCTCTGTCCATGTCCCAAACTTGTTCATCATTTCTAGGAGATGTCAGATCTCATTGACAACAGGCAGCCCCTGGCCCTGGCCCTGGGAACCATCATCCTGACTCTCTACCTTTGCATGTACTGGGGGCCTCACGTAAGAGCACTCTTATAGTAAGTACCTGCCCTTTAGTGTCTGGCTTTTTCACTGAGCAGGGTATCTTCTAGACTCATCCATGTTGCCATGTCTTGCTCTAATCTTTAAGGCTGAAGACCATCCCATCACATAGATATGGCACACTTGGGTCAGCCACCACCAAGGGCAGATGCTTTTGCCTCTGGCTGATGTGGGTCAAACTGTTAGAAATGGACATTTGTGAAGACACTTCCTTCAACTGTTAGTCAGTCATACTCAGAAAATCCCAATGTTCCACCCATTCTCACCCACCAAAAACCTAGAGCTTTCCCTAAGAACTGGCCCCTTGCCTGTGCTTTTCATCAGCCCCAGAGTTTCTCTAAGGGCACTTGCAGGCCCTCCCTGCGAGGGCTTTGCCATGACACAATCCTGCCATACTGTAAAACATCGGCTCCGTGGATGATGGACTTCCTCCAGCCACCCACAGACCCAAAGCTTGCACACCTCCTCCTGCTGCCGGCGTGGACACAGGAAGAAGGACCAGAATGGGGTATCTTTCCACACTGTGCACAGTCCCCCATACCAGGCCCAGTGCCCGCTCCTGAAGATATCTGTTGCACAGAGAGTGGAAGAGAGAAGTCGGGGAAGAGAAATATGATACTCTGACATCATTCTGTAGGAGTTCAGCTAAAGATTGGGTCCACCCTAACCAACTTGGAACTAAGAGCTAGCTACCATCATGGCACACTGCTTTTTCCTTTGATTAAATGAAAACTTCAACAGAAGCAGTACAGGAGGGCAAGGTAACATTACTGTGCCAGGCAAACAAAAGGAGAGAGGGCCAGTGGAGCATGGGGGAGCATGAGCCACGCTGCTGTGCTGTGCACACGAGTGCGGGCAGATGCAATTTTGAGCATGGTCTCCGGGGGCAGACACGGCCGTCAGTGTCGTGTGAACAGCCGCAGCACACGATGGGAACGCAATAAAAATTAAACCATCAAGAGAGGGAACTTTATCCCACAGCTTAAAGCAATATCTATTCCAGACACTTTTGCGTAGCAGTAATAAACATCTCATACAGGAAAGTGAAAATCTCAACCCAACAGGAAAAAAAAAACACACAAAAAACAAGACATAAGCCTTGTAAAGCCAGATGCCAGACAAGAACTCCTGGCTTCAGAGTGACCGTGCACAATCGCCTTGGGGTCCTAACCCCTCAGACCTGCTCTTTGGAAATGACTGCCCAAAGGGTCTCATTTTACTGATTATTTCATTCAAGGAAGTAAGAAGTGGCCCAAATTCTAGCTTCATGACAGAGGCCCACTGAGAAGCTGGCACCTCTCATCCTGACACACAAGGCTTTCCCCTCAGAGAGTCCCAAACCCGATCCCTTCCTCCTCCTAAGCAGTGTTTTGCCTAACAGTTACTTCTTTCTAGCATCCTGTGCCTCCTCCGGCTGCCAGCCCCTGCTCACTCCCCGCTCCGAAGCCTACGCTTACCGCGTGTTCTAGTTGACTTTCTGTGGCTGTGATAAACGCCCCGACCAAAAACCACTTAGGGCGTGAAAAGCTTCTCAGGCTTACACTTCCAGGTCAAAGTCCACCACTGAGGAAAGTTGGGGCAGGAACTGAAGTGGACATGGCACAGGAAGGGTGCTTCCTGGCTTTTTCTCTGGCTTGCTCAGCTAGCTTTCTCACGCAGCCCAGGTCCACCTGCACAGGGACAGCCCCCGCCACGGCAGGCTGAGACCTTCCACATCAATCACCGATCACGACAACTCCTCAAGTGTAGCTTCCTGCTCAGGTGATTCTGAGCAAGGGGAAATCGTTATTTAAAGACAACCACCATACCACACATGGGGCTGGAGGTGGATGCTCTGTGGCTTCCGAAAGCAGAAGACAATGTGGCAGCGAGGGTCACTTGGAAGAGCTTTCTGTATTCGTTATTTTTCCCATTGCTGTGACAAAATACTTGGCAGAGGGTGCTTTAAGAAGGGAGGTGGGTTTACTTGGGCTCACAGTTTGAAGGCGGGATGGTCAATCAGGATGGGGAAGGACGATGCAGGAACGTGAACACATCAGGTCTCCACAGTCAGGATAGCCACCTCTTTCTCCAGTCTGGGTCTCCAGGCCATAAGGAAGAGGCCACCCACAGGTAAGCCGAGTCCTCCCACCTCACTCAATCCAATCTGGAAACTCTCTCCCCCACACACACACCCCCACAGTGTGTCTCAGAGATGACTCCAGATGCTGACAACTTGACAATCAATGCTAACCTCACACCTTCTTCATTGCCAACCTGGGACCCAAGCCCTGTGACATTTTGCTATAAGCACGCTATTGCCACCTATGGCTCGGGGCAGACAGGATCAGAAGGAAAACTAGACAGCCCACCTAAGAGAAGGCAGTTTGGGTGAGAAAGGCTGAGGGATGACTCCCGGAAAACAAATACAGCTCACACAACTTCCAGAAGGCATTCCAACCCTGCAAAGGACTTAATACCCCGCCCTGAATCTAGTGACCTAGTAAATGTTTCATCTCAATTCAAACCCTAAAACACGGTAAGAATATAAAGAAGAGCTTTAGACCTGTTTCCTGGTTCTTCAAGTTTAACAGATAAAATGTATTGAAAGCAGATCCATATTTATTTGGGGGGACTGAAAGGTTTCTCCATCTTGTAGGGAACTAATACAATCAAAACACTAGCAAACACAGCCGTGCGTAAAGAAATACAGAGTGAGGCTGGACAATAAAAAGTTGCACAGAAACCATTTGTCATTTTGGCCCACTCACCAGAGGCTCTGCAAGCCTGCTTCCAACAGCTCAGGTCATAAATCCCCATCCTGGGCCCACTCACAGGACTTTCCCCCCTGGTGGCAGAGCTAAGACTTTCTAGTTACTGGGGAAAAGAAAAAAAAAAAAACAAACTAGAAAGTTTCATGCGTGTGCCTGCATCCTTGGCTCAACAGGATCTCCTACTTCAGACAACCAAATGAATTTCCTCCATCAGGATCTTCCCCCACCCCCACCCCCAGGATCCTAGCCTCAGGCTCAGTAACTGACTTCCAAGTAGTCTGGGATAACTATATTCCATGCAGCCCAGAACCTGACTAGAAATTCTATGACCCAGCCATAAAGCAAGACCCATTGTTTCTAGTCATCTTCGTCCACAGGCACGACCCTGACTTAGACACTGACAGAGAGGGAAAGTTTAAATCAATGCTAAAAGGACATAAAGCAAAAACCAAGTATCATACCCTCTCCTCTGCCTGCAAGAAAGTAAACCATGTAGTAATGGAAGGGAACAAATATTGCCTATCTGACAACTCATAGTCATAGCTCTACACTAACCAAGACCCATCCTGCCTTGTCCTCACTGGCTCTTCTCTCCACATCCTCACTTGTCTTTCCCTCATGTCCTCACTGGTCTTCTCCCCATGTCCTCATTAGTCTTCCCCACCCCACCCCCATGTCCTCACTGGATCTTCCCCACCCCACCCCCATACCCTCACTGGTTCCTCCCCCTATGCACTCATTGGCTCCTCACTGCCCCCCCCCCCCTGCCCCATGTCCTCACTGGCTCTTTCCATCTTTTCCTCATAAGTCTCTTCCCAGGCTCTGTCTTGCCTAATCCTCACAGGAATACTTTCACCTAATTGTCCACTGTAAACCACAGAATACTACAATATTTAGAATCCATATTTTAGAGAAAATATAGATGCTTGGAGATCCCAAACAGCAAAGCCAAGGACACACAGACACTGAAGAGCAGAGAGGTGAACGGAATCCTATTCAGGACCTGGTGGGAAGATGCCCATGAGCACATGCTGAGATGACTTTGGTACCTAGCATCTTAACTACTACCATATTGCTCATTAAAGGCCCAAAGAAATATGTTCCATGAAGATTACCCAGAAAAAAACAAAAAACAAAAAAAAAAAACCCCAAAAAACTAGATATCGACATCCAAAAACCAAGACATTTCAAGGAAGGGGAGTTTTCAGAGATGATCTTAGTTTAAGAGAGGGTAGAGAAAAGCAAAAGAACAAACTATAAAAGCACAAAGCAAACCAGGGACCACACAGTTCTACAAGGACAGGTCTCTGGGAAACAAAGCAAGAGGAACTGGTAGGACTGGCTAGGACCTGGCAGCAAGTCTCGGGTAGTCAGAAGGGCCAATCAGGAGGATAAAGGGCCATATGGATGCTCAATGATCAGCAGCAGCTCCGAGACTGAAGGGATGACTATTTCACCTGCCCTAAGTAGCTGAAAAGGGAATGAGAGGCAGAATTTTCAGAAAACCCATAGAATTGTAAAACTCTTTGGCTGGGAAGCAAGGGGCATAGAAGAAGGAGGACTCAAAGATGGCACCAGAAGACTCCTATCCCAGAGGGCAAGGTGCAGTTGACAAGGCAAGGCCGGCAAGGCGACAGAGGTAAGAGCAGGGCAGGTCGATGGCGGGGCTTTGAACACATACAGAACGAATGGACTCAGTCGTGGCTTGTTAACATCTGGGACGAGATCATGTTCTGCCCAGGCTGAGGGGTGAGGGAAGTTGTCTTATGCATAGTTGGGTGTTTACTGGCATCCTGGCCTCTACCCACTGAATGTCAGAAGCAATCCTTCAAACGGTATAGATAAAAGCATCCCCTGTGAGAACGAATCCACCCCAGCTGGGAACCATTAGTCTCATGAAGAGACTGTCAAACTGGGACATCAGGAAGAATGAGGAGGGCAGATTTTACTAAGGCTTCTGGGTGTTTCATGAAGCCCGGTGGGGTTGGGCGTGCAGAGACACACTGAAGGAAACACCTAGTCTGGGACCACGTACAGTCACTGCAAGCTTCCTGGTGTGCTTACAAAAATGAATGGTTATCCAGCTACAATGTCCAGTATAACGAAGGAACCAGAAACGCGGGGAAGTAAGACACCATGAGCAGGAACAAGCAAACCCAAACAGCCAGACCCACGGACTTGAGCGGCTGGCTCTACCAGCTATGGACAAAAGGGAACACTGCACAAATTTTAAAAAGAAACAGGGCTAGGGGTGAGCTCGCTGGTAGAGCGCCGGCTGAGCATGCAGGGAGCCCAGCTCAGGCAACTTTCAGTTGACATCCGAGGCTCTCTGCAATGGCAGGCACCTCATCAAGGAAGCATCTAGAAAGCAAGATTCTGATCAGATGACAGTGTGGCTGGTATGGTGGCTCCAGAGTCCTTAACAGGAGGTATCAGAAATCTGGAGGACTTTCTGATGGTTCCAAAGACGCTGTGAGCTACTGACATGTAAATGATAGGAATCAGAATGTTTGGCACATAGGAGACAGTGCCTTATCTACAATGCCATCCTGAATTCCTCGTTACTTTCTAATGCCAGTAACACATTCCACTCTCAAGCCAATCAGAACCCAAAGCGTAACTCCACTTATCACAACACAGAGAGACATGTTCAGCCTCCTTGCTTTGATTCAGAAAGGTTTTCCAAGAACTAAGCCATGTGGGTTAGCGACGGTTCTGGTGCTCTGATAAGACACCATAACTAGGGTAACTTAAGAAAAAGGTTATTCTGGCTTCTGGGTCCAGGAGACTAAGGGTCCATCATGGTGGGTAGGCACAGCAGCAAGGGGCAGGTATGACAACCGGAACAGGAAGCTGATCATTTACATGTCACACGTTCGGGCACATTCGGAAAGCAGAGTGCAATCTGGAGGTGGCTCGAGACTTCAAATCTCAAAGACTGACCCTAGTGATATACTTCCTGCACCCCCTAAAGCTCCCGAAAGAGTGGGGACCAAGCGTCCAAATCTCCAAACTTATGGTGACTATTCTCATTCAAACCACCACACCAGGCTTTACCTCAGTGAAACGACAAACTTCATTTGCTTTGGAAATTGACATAAAGCGGTCTAACCACCATTCTGACAAAACTTTGTACCAACAGAATGATGTATTGCCCATTAAAGAAGCCACCTACAAGGGGAGCTGCCGGGTACATGTGGCCAATGACTCTGTGACCTTGTCCCACACAGCACCGCCCAAGCACTCCTCCTCTAAACATGTACCACTCTAACCACTGCGCTTTCCTTCCTTTGGGTTTCTCATTGAGCGGTACATGTAGTTAGTATCCATGAGTTTCATTTTCAGGGGTGTAAAGGGACAGTCATAGAACGCACACTATAAAAATGGGTAATGTTGCCGGGTGGTGGTGGCGCACGCCTTTAATCCCAGCACTCAGGAGGCTGAGCCAGGCGGATCTCTGTGAGTTCGAGGCCAGCCTGGGCTACCAAGTGAGTTCCAGGAAAGGCGCAAAGCTACACAGAGAAACCCTGTCTCGAAAAAAAAAAAAATGGGTAATGCACATTGGGTAATGAATGAAATATTAAATAAAAAAGAGGACTCAAAGTTGCGGGGGTTAGGGACATGGGGACAAATCTGAGAGGAGTTAAGGAAAGGAATTGGGGACATAAGTGATCAGAATACACTGTATTAAGTTAACAGAGTTAATAAAAATATTCTTCAGGCTGGACATGGTGTTATACACCCTTAATGCCAGCATTTGGAAGGCAGAGGTAGGTGAATCTCTATGAGTTTGAGACCATCCCAGTCTACAGAGCAAGTTCCAAGCCAGCCAGTGCAACATAGTGAGACCTTGTCTCAAAAGCAAAAATAAAAAATTTTAAATAACAATAAAAAATTAAGAAGGGTTAATGGGCTACACCACTGAAAGTCATCTGTCTACAATAAGCAATTCCCTAGCTCACATCCCAAGAAAGAAAAAAAACATTTCCTTAAAACTTTACGAACTATAATAGTTAGACTTTGATGTCTAAATAACTTAATTACAAAAAAAAGAAGAAGAAGAAAAAAATAAAGGTCCATGACATTCAGACCAGGAGAGCTAACCGAAGAGAATAAAACTCCCAAGCCCCAGGATCTGTCAGAATTCCACACCGTTTCCACTCGGGTGTTAGGAGGGCTGAAGCCAGAGCTTGTAAATGAAAGGCAGTGCCACCAGCCACAACACAATAAAAGGTATTAAAATCTTCAAAACCCTCAAAATGTATCATTGCTGCCAATTATAAGAATCACTTCAACTTAATTTCAAAAACACCCTCCCCCCCTGCAGAAAGCCCCTTTTTATATTTCAAAGAATATTACATTAAGGTACTAACTCACCTTCCAGCCATAATATCACTCTCTCTTATTGCTACACTGCATTTCATAGACACTTCTCATCCACGAGGCACACTAATTCCGGTTAATTTTATTGTATTTTGGTGCTATCTCGCATTTGTGTGCAATTACCTTTATCATTTTATTGCCCGGACAGAAAGCAATCAGAACAATTATTTGAAAATGGAGGTTTATAAATTCTAAATCACAGCTGCTGGCATCTTTGATAAAGCAGCAGCTTTATCTCAGGAAGTGGCAGGGATATCAGATAAATCATACATCAGTCAAGTGCAGCTGACCCCCAAGTGCATTGCAGAAAATCACAAGTGCTTCCAGAGAGACTTTCCTGCCTCATCCATCATTCTTCATAATACTAAAATAGCTACACACCTGAAAAACAGAAGCCGGAGGATAATAAAATAAAGAAGAAAAAAACAAGTAGTGTGGGTAAAACCATTAACTGCTCTCTCTTCTAGACTGTGAGACAGGATCTGCAAACCGGACTGTGCACATAGACACGATTCCACAGTAACGCTGAATATCTGTATTCACATTCTTCAACTCTGTTCTAAACACAAATGAAATGCGGAGGAGAGTCATAAAAAGCAAAAGAGAGCCTCTGAACTGCATGCATTTTCTACCCTGTGTGGAGTAGGCTCTCCAACTCAGCTGCGGCTCTCACATCCACTGGACAACACACAGGACCACTGCATCCTGACATCTGGGTCTCTAGTTACTGTTTCACCCTAAAGTTACTGCTAGAAAAAGAATGAAAACTCCATTTGGAAGACAAGAGTAAAGGGAAAAGCTTAGGATTCATAGTGCTCCCCTGTATGGTCCATCACAAGTTCAAGGCCAGTCTGGGGTACATGGTAAGTTTCAGGGCAGAGAGTGCTACGCAGCAAAAAATGTCTCAAAACATGCAAATAAAATAAAAGAAAAGGAGAAATGGGTTAAATCCCTATGTGTGTTTCCCCCAAGGTTAAGTATGCAACAGGGGGTGTGGTAGTTTAGGGAGGTGGGGTGGCCCCTCTTGGTCACCCATCTTCCCCTGGGACCTCAACAGCAGATCTCCTTCAGGAAGGAGGGACAACAGACAAGGCTGCGGGCACACACTAGCCACACCTTGAATTAATTCACTTTTATAAGGCAAGATGAAATAACTGTGCAACCGACTGTTTCCTTTTTTTGTCTCTTCTGTACCCATAGGCAGGCAACCTCTGAATCATCTGGAGTTGGTGGCATGTCATCCACCCATGCTGGCTCTGAGTCCAGGCTTTCTGTGCACTATCTTATTGCACCCTTCAAAACTTACCTGATTCAGAGCCTCTGCAGGAAAAAAGCAGAGTGGTCAAGGGATTTATCCAGGGTCAAGCACAGAATGGCCAGTGAGTGCCCAAGGTCAAATCAACACACTCAGGGTTTCATCACTCTACTCCAGGCTGAGTACAAGGGGTCCTCCACAGTAACAAATGCCAATGCAAAGCCACTGGGGTTCTGGAGTAACTTTCAGAGCAGGGTCTTTATATACTGTCTTTGAATCACTAACTGAACTCCATCTCATCATATGGACTAAAGGGTAGGCAAGAGCTTAGAATCAGATCACATTGCCCTAGTCAAAGTGGGCCAGAGAGATGCCTAACTGGTATTGCTGCCTCTGGTCTTCCAGTATGCAAGGAAGTAGGCCTGAGCAGATGGGTGAGTACTTCCTTCCAGGTCTACCAGGACAATGGTACTGGCAAGTTCCGAGTTACTCTCCAGGTGAACCATTGTGAGATGAGGAAGAGGCTAAGCATCTGAATCCTGAGAACAGGAGTGAGTATGGACTTCACATCAGCATACCATCCACTTGCCAACCTGTGAGTCAAGGCAAAGAATCCTGACTACCCAGAAGTTAAACAGAAACATGAGAAATGAAGGGTGGAGAGAGAAGGAGCCAGTGAGTGTTCATGAACAAATAAAGTCAAGGGGCAGATAAAGAGGAACAACTACTGTGGAAACTAAGCAGAACCCACTGACCCAATGAAGTGGTTATAGATTGTATGGCACTGCCAAGTTCTAGGAGGATACCCCTACAAGGCACCCAAAACCTCGGCAAACAGACCTGCCAGTTCCCAAAGGTGAAAATATGTTCCCACTTTGAAAGGGATTAGTTGCAGGCATTTTTTTCGGAGACACTGGCTAACCCCCAGTCTAGAGAAGGCAAAGATGCTGTATTCTACTGAAGTCAAGATGTACCTGAGACAAGAGTTGAGAAGGGGCAGCAACACTGGCCCATGAGTACCTGAAACATACCCTACATCTCATGGCTGCTTCAAGTGCCGGCATGATAAACCACCCAGCCAGCCTCTACTGAGAGAAGAACAAGAAAGACTCTGTTGGCAAAGGATCCAGCCTTAAGAGTCAACATGGAGTCTCTTTCTGTACCATCACAGTTCAGCCACCAGGAAGTAACTGACCCAAAGTCATTGGGCAAAAATAGGGTTTTTTTGTTTATCTCTAAAACTATGTTTAACCCAGATACTCTACAAGCCTACTGGGTCTCAAGTGATATGAAAACTGTCAATGAATCTGGAACCAAGCTAATCAGAGCCACCAAACTATTTGGGTAAGGTTAACACAAAGTCTGACGCATCCTACAGCTAACACTTTGAGCATTAATGAGTTGGTCCCTACAACAACACACCCAGGGAAGTGACAGGATCCAACAGAGAGGACACCAACACAGAGCAGTCTTGAGTAAGTTGCCTAAGATCATGTTTCTAAGGTTGGAAAAGCCAGAACTCCAACATGGGGCACGTCTCCTCACCACCCTGCCCTAGTCACCTGAAGACACTCTTAGACAGCTCCCGTGGCCAGTATGGCTTACCAGACTCCACCAAAGCACCACTCTGAGTAGGAAGGCAGGCAACTGCAAGGTAGGAAAATGAAAGTTCTTTTGAGCAAACATGCTACTGGCAATCCCCTATAACTTGCGGAGTCTCACAGTCCCAACCCTGAGACGAGAGAGAGGCAAAATGTTTGCAGCAAAGGATAACAAAGTTCAGATCCCTAGAACCCCTATAATAAAACAAGATGCAGTGGTGTGCATGTTAAACCCAGAGCCCCTATGATAAGATGGGAGGCAGAAACCGGAGCACTGCCTGGATATTTACGAGCCAGCTACACCAATACATAGAGTAGCCATGGAAAAGAGAGAGATCCTACCTGGAGCAAGATGGGAGAAGAGAGGTGACACCAAAAATCATCCTCTGACCTCCAGAACATGCACCGTGGCATGAGTGTGACCCCATCCACGCCTGTGTGCATGTGCACGTGCACACACACACACACACACACACACACACACACACACACACACACAAAGATTCAAATCTCCAAATCATGTTCACAAAATTCTTTAAATGCTAAAACCTGAATCCTTATCCTTTCTCCAGCCCCAAGAGTTGTAATATTGGCCCATTCTTAAAAGGTTTGTGCCAAAAAAGAGGGCAAGAAAAATGAAGCTATGCTTCAGAAAGAATGAATTAGGGAATACCTAACCTATTAATATACAATAAGTGAATTTTCAGGACAATTAACTCCAAATTATTTTTCAACTGTTTCCAGAAGCGAGATCCAGTCATTTCACAAGTGTTCCCACTGATGTGCAATATCCGATGGATGACGAGTGGTAGGAACTGGGTGTCAGTCCTCTGCCACCAGCAAACTCAGCCCAGTTAAACCTTCCAGGAGGGAGCTCAGGTCTGCAGGGTAAGCATCCCCCGATACACTCACCTGACCACACACTTTAAAATGTCTCACCATGAGGGCCATGTGGCATGGACCCCACACACAGAGTTTCTGGCAACAGAAGAACAGCCAGGTCTTAGAAGGGGTTTACTTCATCTGATGCATTTTCAATATTTCTACTCAGGACAAAGGAAATGAATAATCAGTGACTCCTGAGGAGGTGAAAAGCACAAATTCTACAGGCTGGGGGATTCAAGGAAAAGAACAGAACTTAAAAAAAAGCCCTAACTTGGAGAATGCAATGGAAAGTAATGATTAATTTTTCAAGTAAAATAACAAAGGACTTTTGTGTGGCTGTGGGGATATAGGAGAGGGAAGCTCATCAGCAGGTACATCCACTTAGAAACACACCATCTATCTACAACAGAAGGATTCTGTTGTCTTGTCAGTCTGGTCCAAACATCAACAGAGGCATCTTCGAGATTGAAACCATTCCACCCACTGAGCCCAGGAAGTGATCAACTTCCAAAGCATTTTGATCTGCCAGTCTATCTGCAGCTAGTGACCAGAATACATGATTTACTCATCATTTGAAAGAAGCTGCTGCTATCTACGTAGGCGTACTGAAGAGCATCAGGGCCAGGTTTCTCACTTGGAGAAGGAACAACAGACAGGAAGGGTATTAGAACTGGAGGTACTGAGGTGAAATGTGGTTATCAGGAGTGCAGAGGGCAGACGTGGAAACAAAGACTGCCCTGTGTACAAGCACAGGCCCTTCGGCATACCTATCCCTGTCCACCAAGGAGGGCTAGGGACATGAGCACCGGCAGTGGCCAGCACATCTCCACCCAGGTCTTCATTGCCAAATGTCATTGTCCATGAAAAGGAACCAAGGACAGGAGTAAAGGAAGTAAGATAAACCTAGAGTGTGCAGTGAAAGAAGAAAATTCTAGGAAAAGGATGGGTAGGTCCCAAAGACACAGGGTCCAACCTCAAGAATCTCTCCAGGGAAAAAGTGGGCATCATTTGAGTAACAATGTTAGGACTGATGGCCTTGGACCAGCTGCCATAAAGAAATGTCCACGACTCATACTAGTTAAATAAGTAGAAAAGAGAGTGTGGCTCTTCTTAAGAACATCTTCAATGAGTACATGAAGAGGGAGAGGAAGGAATATAAGCAATTTTGATAGCAGTAACTGCTACAAAAAAGCGCCATGGTGGCCATGATTAGTGGGGGGCCTGCTAGCTGGGATCTAGGACCGTCTCAAAATGTTCCTCGCAAGACACTAATTAAACACCAAGGGAAAATAGTGACTTAATAACTAACGGGGGGAAGTAATTAGAGGGCTGAAGAATGACTCTGTGGGTAAAGGGCTTGCAGCATGAGCACAAAGACCTGAGTTTGGATCCCCAACACCCCTGTAAAAGCCAGGTGTGGTGGCATGCAACCCAAAGTCCAGTGCCGGGGGACAGACAGAGACAGGCAGATCCCAGGGTTATGCTGGTGAATCAGTCTAGGTAAAACATTCAATCAATCAACCAATAAATAAATAAGTAAAGTCCAAGTTCAGTGAGAGACTCCATCACAGGAAATAAGGTAGAAAGGGAAAGGAACAGATGAAGACTCCAGATATAAACTGCTGAGCTCATGCACATGAGCAGGCAGATGGATCCACAAGCACATAATACACACATATGCATGTACAACGCACACACACACACATTGTGGTTTGGGTTTTTTGTTGTTTTGGTTTGTTTTGTTTTTGAGACAGGGTCTCATTCTGTAGCCCTGGTTGGTCTGGAACTCACTAAGTAGACCAAGCTGGCTTGGGACTCATAGAAATCAATCTCTCTCCCCCCTGCCACCACCTGATCTAACACACATTTTATTTTGTTGAGCAAAGAAGCATGCTAGGTTTCTCTTACTCAAGGTATCAAAGTGACCAGTGGCCTAACCATCTAATGGACACATGGACCCTGTGAGGAGAGTCTTTGAGGGCACTGTACCCAAGCTGCACAGCTCATCTAGTCAGGACACACTGGTTAATCTCAGTGACAGTTGAGGCAAAAAAGTAATCCACTAGAGCTCTTCATGAAGTTCCAGGTTGTGGGCAAAGCAGAACCTGCATGAGCCAGGCATCTCAGCTCATTCAGTAGTTTAAGGCATGGACCTCAGATGTAGATGGTTCTTAAATAACAAGAATTCACTCTCCGTGCTAGAGGTCCAAGTCCGAGATCACACTTGGAGAGTGGATGTCTGTCAAGAACTCACGTCCTGGCTTGGGGCTGGCACATACTCCCGGAGTCCTCACCAAGTACAGGGGATAACCAGCTAGCCCTCTTGAGTCCATTGTCAGCACTGCCCCTCCATGGCACTCCACCCGTTTCTAATCATAACATCCTTCCAGTGGCCCCGCCTTCTGAGGCTGTGACACTGGGGTGAGGATTTTTAACACAGGAGGGTTTTTTTTGGGGGGGGGGATGGGGCGGCAAACCATCACAAGGTAAGAAACAGAGGAGGAGCCACCCAGGTGGCAACTTCTCAGGTCACCTAAGCTGCTGACACTGGGGAAGACTGGGCTGGAGATCTAAAGCAGAGACTTTCTATACCACATGTACAACCTTCCAGAAAGCCCCAAATTATCTTGAGACACAAGGAAAAAAAGAAAAGAAAAGGAAAGGAAAGGAAAAAGAAAAAAGTAAATGAAAATAGATCAAGAGAAAAAAAATCCATTGTCATCCATACATGCAGCATCCATTCTGACCCCAAAGACCTGGCTCTGTAGAAGCCAAAGGGGCACAGGAGACAGGTAAAGAAAATGCAGGGCTCCTCTGCTCCCCCCACTTTCTGATGGGGGACGGAGCTGGGGATCAACTGTCAGGGGGACTGCTAACACCCCGGGATGCAGGGCCCCCACCATGCGTTTTGCTTCTGAAACAGCTCATGCAGAGTTGGGGTGTGAGCTGTGGCTGGGAAAGAAAAAGGTTAAACAGATCATAAATTAAGATTAGTGTCAGCTGGCCAGTAGCTTTAGATCTCATTATAAATTACATCAAGAAACTCAGCTCCCCATTACCTTCAGAAACCAATCCCATTATCTGCTCCATAGCACCCACCCCAAAAGGCTTCTCATGCAAAAAAAAAAAAAAAAATCAGAATACAGCAAGACCCCTTTTATAGTTTAACAATTAAGGGGGAAAGGTGAAGCTTACATATATTTTTTAAAAAAAAAAAAAAAAAAAAAAAAAACCTCAATGTTGCCTACACTGTCTCTCTGGATTTTCCCCAAAACACCTAGGCCAGGTCCAGCTTGTCACTCCAGTTTCATCAAATACTGTCCACCTGCACAAGCTGAGGGGCCAGAACTTGAGGATATTCTGTCCCAGCTGTGCCCACCCTAAGCAGGTTCTGGGTCGGCCGGGGCATGCAGAGCAGATGGGAATCCTGGCAGACGGCAGCTAGTATTTTATTTAGACATTTTTATAAGGAAGCCAGAGGTTGCAAGCACCGTGAGGATAGCTATACAAATTCTGATTTTACTAAAATGTTATGTCCCTTGAGTCGAGGTATTAATCTTGTTATGAAAGTAGTCCTCTTCTTGCTGGCCATTCATTAAACTTTCATAAATTTTAAAATGTACTTATTTTTATTGGATCCCATGGAAAAGGCAAATAGAGAGTACAGGGCATGGAGGCAGGAGGCCAGCCAGCTTTGGAGGGGCAGCCTACAAGATGGGCTTATAACCAAAGTTCTCAGTGTTGGGATTTCCTTAAATGCTCCTGAATAGTTTCCAGGGTGTAATAGTGTTTAATCTCAAAAGCAGACTATTCTGTTTTCTTTGTTTAAGAATGAAAATAAATGAAAAAGAAGACTCCAGACAGCATATATGGAAGCCGCCCACTGCTGTGTTCTCTGCCGACAACTATGTGCGCAGGGAAGGCTTCAGTGCCCACTCCCAGCCCACGCGGGACCAGGACAGCCTCAGGCCGTATCAATCTCGTCATCTGAGAGTCATCATCCTCAGCCCACTGGACACTATGGAGGACACAGAGCTCAGGCCTATGGGTGCTCTGGGAATGGCCTGGCATCTTCTGCTGCTGACCTGATACGGGGCTCTATCTGCAGGAACTTACATGGCATGAAGTGCTGGTGTCATTTCAGATGTGTGAAGGAAGAAGCTGGTGGGAAGAGATAAGCCCACCACAGGCCAAATTCCAGAAGCATTTGACAGGGAAAGCAGGCCTGTGTCACTGTTCCTCAAACTGCCCGAGTGACACCGAGTGAGGCCAATTATGTAAGTGGTTTGCAGAATTTTGGAGCGGGGCCGATCAAGAGAGATGAGAGTTCTGCCTCTCTACAAGCAGACACGAATATGGAAGTTTGGGAGCCTATCTGTCAACCACGTATGTCAAGGCCTGCAGATGAAACATGCAGGCTGTCTCTTACCACTTAAGCCTGTAAAAGCTTCCGCTCCACGGGAGCGGGGAAAGCATCGAACTTTAGTAAGCACTCTATTTAACAAATAAAACCAAACACCTCATTACCAAGAGACCATTTATAATTTCTAAAATAACTTAACCCAGTTTTACAAAGCAGATATTTTAAAGTCTCAGAGAAAAGTCTCTGTCAGTGGCTGCATCGGATACCACATTGATTCTGCCTAGACTCACGAGGATCTCGGGATCTGGACTCACAAGCATCTTCCTCCTACCACATAGAAACCAGTCTCCTTTACAGACAATAACTTACAAAGAAAAGCATGGTCATAACATTAAATTATTATTTTGACCAAAAAAAAAAAATCAAAACCCAGTTCCAGGGACACCACAAACCAAACAGCCAAGTATGTGTTGGGTCTGTGACATCTTCACTGTTTCACACACTGGTAACACAAGCTGTCATCAACCGTCTTTTTTATTCTTCTCCCCTTCAGCCTGTATTGTGGCACTAGTGTCCCATTGGAGGAAAATTCACCTCCCGGCGGGCTGCCCTGGGGTACAGTTCCTAGTGAGGTAGCCGAGGGGAACGCAGAAATCCTGTGACTACACTAATGACAACTTAATAAAACTGGAAATCTGACTTCTAGCTTGCACTAGTCACACAGGACGCACCCAAAGGTCACCGAGACACCTGACTACTGTATACACAGCACAGTCCATTCCTATTATGCTCCCTAAAAGCCCTAACCAACCATGTCATTATATGTAGGAAGGAAACTGAGATCTAGGTCATGAACCCAGAACCCACCCACTTCCTGCCATGGAGAAAGTGGTTGGTCACCAGGCACATGGTACAACTCAGCTCTCGGTAAGTACAAACTCCATACAGCCAGAGCCCCATGTGACTTCCCTGAGTCAGAACCTCACCCCTACACCCCACTCACCACACCTGACTAACACGGGTCTCCAGGTGAGACATGATGGAAAAAAAGTAAAAGCCTGCAACATTCCTGGAGTTCTACATGGCATGGCTGGTGCTGAACAAGAAGTAGACAGTGGTTAGGAATTTCCGGTCATGCAGGCTGGAGAGAATGCTCTTTCAGCAGATGCAAGTTCTATTCCCAGCACTCACTTCAGGTTGCTCCCAATGGTAGCTCCCACTCCAGAGGATCCAACACCTTCTTCTGGCCTTTGCGCACACACACACACACACACACACACACACACACACACACACTTAAAAAGTAAGACACCTTGAGTTTGGTCTCTAAAACCCCCATGGTGGAAGAAGAAAAGCAACCCCTGAAGTTCTCCTCTGACACCCACACTTGCGCTACTGCACCTTCCGCCCACATATAAATAATAAACAAATAAATAGATGTAAATAAAGTATTACAAAAATAAATTCTCAACTTGAGATGTCAGAGATCTTCCTTGCCTATTGTTATAAAAGCATCCTATATTATATCTTGACAATGTTCCCTTCAAAACCCAGGTGCTGTCAATGTTAGCAGAAGAGCCCTTTTGAGGGGATAAAGCCAGGGAGTCTCGTGAATGCAATTAGGATCCTTATGAAAGAGGCTTCGTCCATCTATCCTTCTGTGTCTTACCCTTCCATGTTCTGCCACGTGAGGACATATCTCTCCCTTCTCCAGAGGAACCTATACCAGACAACTGAGCATGCCATACCCAAGACTCCCCGCCAGTGTGGGAAATAAACTGCTATTCTCCATGAACTGTTTGCTCTTCAGTATTCCATAACGGTAGCATAAAACGGACTGCACACCATACTGACTCCACACCACGGACTCCACAAAACGGACTCCACACCACTGGGCTCAAGTGTTAATTATCATTTTTCATTTGTGTGTGTAGGTATCCACAGAAGACAGAAGAGGGCATCGCATCCCCTGGAGCTGGAGCTACAGATAGTTATGAACCATTGGCTGTGGATGCTGGGAACTAAATTCCAGTCCTCTACAAAAACAGCAAGCACTCTTCACTGCCGAGTCATCTCTCCAGCCCTGGTACAAGTTAATTCTTTGTGAAGTTGCCACCCAGACACCTAACAGTATGTCTTAGTTCCCGTTCTACTGCTGTGAAGACACCACGACCAAGGCAACTCTTATATAAATAAATAAATAAATAAATAAATAAATAAATAAATAAACAAACAACATTTAATTGGAGGTTTGTTCACAGTTTTAGAGGGTTAGTCCATTTTCATCATGACAGGAAACAGGCATGGCACTGGAGCAGTAGCTGTACATACTGATCCCCAGGCAGCAAGCAGAGACAGACAGACAGACAGAGAGAGACAGAGACAGAGACAGAGAGAGAGAATATAAATACTGGGCCTGGAATGGGCTTTAGGAACCTCTAATTCCCACTCCCAATGTCTAATTCCCACTCCCAATGACACACCTTCTCCAACAAAGCCTCACCTCATCCTTCCAAACAGTCCACCAACTGGAAGGAAGCACTCAAACAGATGAGCCTATCAGGACATTCTTATTCAAACCACCACATAGTAGGAGAGTGTTAAGTCGCTGCCATCTAAAACACACAGAGTTATGTGACACAGGTGACCTCAACATGTTGAGTTGAGGTGTTATGCTGTTTGGGATGAGAAATGTACCACCCCACCCCCACCCCCCAGTCTTCAACATCAGTACACTCTGTCCCCAGTTGGTGGCACTATTTGGGAGGCTTATAAGGTGTGGCCTTGCTGGAGGTGTCACTGGGGTAGACTTGAGAGTTTAAAGATCAGTGCCATTTCAAGTTCACTCTCTGTTTCCTGCTTGTGGTTTCAAATATGAGCTCCCAGCTTGCTGCTCAAGCTGCCATGCGGGCCTGCTGCCAGGTTCCTCACAGTGGTGGTAATGAACTATTACATCTCTGGAACCATAAACAAACATCAGTCCTTTCTATGTAAGTTGCCTTGGACATGCTATTTTATCACACCAAATATAGAAGTTGGTACTGGAGAGTGGGCTAGTACTGTGAAGAACCTAACCGTGCTGACTTTAGGAGGAATGTGGAAGACTTTGGAACCTGGGACCAGAAAAGTGGTGGGACACTCTAAGAAGAGCTTTATGGGGTATGCTAGCAGGAGTTTGAAAGACCCTGGAGCTGACAGCAACAATGAGGTGGACTGTGAAGGCTCAGCTCAAAGGGTTTCTTTGGTCTAGAGACCAGTCTCATGATATTTTAGCAAAGATTTATGGCTATTTTCTTCCCCTTTCCTTAGATCCTTCCTGAAGCTAAATCTGGCCAAAGAGATTTCAAGACAGCCTAATATTGACTCTGTCACTTGGTCACTAGTTGTCTTAATTAGGTTTCTGTTGCTGTGAAGGGACACCATGACCACGGCAATTCTTATAAAGGAAAACATGTAATTAGGGTGACTTATATTTTCAGAGGTTTAGTCCATATCACCATGGTGGGACATGGTGGCACACAGGCAGACATGGTGCTGGGGAGTTCTACATCTTGGTGTAAAAGGGGCTGAGTTCTACATATTGATCCACAGGCAGCAGAAAGTGAGTTGTGTACCACACTGCATGTAGCTTGAGCAAAGGAGCCCAACCCCAAAGTGACACACTTCTTCCAACAAGACCCTACTTACTCCAACAAAGTCAGACTTCCTAATAGTGCCACTCCCTTTGGGGGCTATTTTCCTTCAAACCACCACATTCTACTCCCTAGGCCCCAAAGGCTTGCAGTCCTATCATAATGCAAAAATGCATTCAGTCAAATTGCAAAAGTCCCTGTTGTCCATAACAGTCTCAAACTTATTTAAAAGTCTAAAGTTCAAAGTCTCTTCAGAGAGTCATGCAACCTCTTAACTGTAACACCCTATAAAATCAAAATCAAAAAACAGATCACATACTCCAACATATAATGGCACAAGACCATTCCAAAAGATAGGGAAGGGAGCATAGTGAGGAAATATTGGACCAAATCAAGAACAAAAACCAGCTGGGCAAACTCCAAACTCTGCATCTCCATGTCTGATGTCAAAACACTTATCAGATCTCCAACTCCTTTCAGCTTTGTTGACTGAAACACACGTCTTTCTCTTGGGCTGGTTCCACTCCCTGTTAGCAGTTCTCTTCAGCAGGTATATCATGGCTCCAGCATTTCCAACATCCTGGAGTCTCTAAAGCAATCCAGGCTTCACCTTCACAGCTTCACACAATGGCCTCTCTAGGTCTCCCTGCAGAGACACCCCTGACACATGCCTGGTCTCATTGGCTTTCCTTCGTCATGGAGGAAGATTGTATAACCCCTCTCTTCTGTCCTTGACTCTAAAGCCAGAACCACATGGCCGAAGTTGCCAAGTTCTGCTGCATGCTGGGCCTAGGACATGGTCCCCTACTTCCATTACATCTTTACCAGCTTTCTGTTTTCAATGCCTAAGCTTGGCTATCCTGAAATCAGATCTGTAGACCAGGCTGGCTGCAAACTCAGAGATCCACCAGCCTCTGCCTCCCGAGTGCTGGGATTTAAGGAGAACACCACCACACCTGGCTCTAAGCTCTTCTTTAATTCCTTTTCACAAGTTGAAAACTCAGCTGAGTGGAATCTTCTTGCCCTGAGGTCACTACTCCCTTTATTCCATTTCTTAATCTGTTTATCTCCTTGAACACAGGACTTACCTTTATTCCATTTCCTGATCTCTTTTTTCTCCTCAAATTATATATTTTGTATTTTTCCTTTCCTGGCTTGCTCCTTTTCATTATAAACCTTCATTAGAGTTAACAATAATAACCACAGGACAGAGTCAATACTAGGCTACTTTAAGATTTCCTCTGCCAACAGAATTAATCCAAAACGCTTCATTTTAGCCTCAGGCAGACTTTTCAGAAAAGAGCACAAAGCAGCCACATTCATCACCAAAAATATTGTAAGAACAGTCTCTAGGCCACATACTAACAGTCTTCTCCTCTGAAACCTCTTCAGCCGCCAGGCACCCACAATTCAAATTGCTCTCAGAACCACTGCCTTCCATGCTTCTACTTGTATGGCCCATTAAGCAGCACTTAAAGCATCCAACTGCTTTTCTAATTCACAGTCCCAAAGTCTACATTCCTCCAAACAAAAGCATGATCAGGCTTATCACAGCAGCACCCCAGTCCATGGTACCAACTTCTGTCTTAGTTAGGGTTTCTATTGTTGTGAAGAGACATCATGACCACAGCAATCCTTATAAAGGAAAACATTAATTTGAGGTGGCTTATAGTGTCAGAGGTTCAGTCCCTTATCATCATGGACATGGCAGCAAGCAGGCACAAATGGTGCTAGAGAAGGAGCTGAGAGTTCTACATCTGGATCCACAGGCAATAGGCAGTGAACTGTGTACCACACTGAGTGTAGCTTAAGCAAAAGAGACCTCAAAGCCCACCCCCATAGTGACATACTTCCTCCAACAAGGCCATACCTACTCCAACAAAGGTATACCTAACAGTGCCACTCTCTTTGGGGGACATTTTCTTTCAAACCAATACACTAGTAATCACTCTTATGCAGGTCTACAATGAAAAAGAGCAAGTGAGGGCAGAAAGATATACAGAATGTACAGTTTGGAGAGGAAAAGGACACTGACAAGCCCAAAGCTACAGGCAAGGTTTGTGTAGGAAGAGAGGCTGCAATTGTTAGCGGATGAGCACCATTAGGAGAGACCTGATTTTTACTAGAACAAAGGGAAGGGTATCCTCAGGGTAAGATCCCATCCATTAAGTTCCTAGCTTATGAAAGGAAAAGGCCTAAGAACTTTTCTGTTCCTACAAAGCAACAGCAAACAAAAGCTACTGCAAACGTCCCAAGTTGCCAGCTGAACTCGGCAGTGATGTCCACGTGATTCTGCCTTTAGAATCGTGAAGGATGCACAAGAAAAGGGCGTCATGGAATCTTCCTCCACAGTTTCAGAGAGCTTCTGAGGCCAGATGTGTGGCAGGGGAGTCTGTGTCTGAAGGCCCTGAGGGGGCAAGAGCTTTGATAGACCAATGCATGAAGCTGTGCAAATGAAGCCCGGGTTGCAACAGAGGCCCCAAGATGTTGGAGATGCTAGAACTGGCATCCACCTGCACATATATCTGCGGACACAGGCCTGAACCTACTAGGAATTGATTTTAATATTACTTTTCACAATCTTCCAGATTTGGTACATATTTAACTTATGGTAGCTTTAGGCAAAAGTGTATCAACCCATTTCTTTTTGAGAAAACTGGATTAAGGAGTTCTAATATACTAGATATTGAACACATGACAATTTTTAAATTCATGCTAACCTCTCTAGCAAGCAGAAACAATTTAGGGAGGAACAAGGAGATGGAGCAAAATTGAGGGATGAGGAGCACAGTGTGGCCTTGACAAGTGATGGCTGTAGTTACACCATCCACGCACAGACCATGGACCTCCCCTCATTATATCAGAGAGGCAGCCCAGGTCTCCTGGCTAGTGAAAGGACACAGTTGAGTGCTGCCACAGTGGCTTCAGGCATCCAAATGCCCTTCAGGGACGTGAAGAAAGCATTCCTGAACGAAGTCCTCAGGAGTCAAGCTGATGAGACTCAATCCAGATGAGTTTGGTCAAGTCTCAGGCCAACAGGTACCAGGCTGTCATGTATGAGAGGTACAGTAATATAACAGACAGGTTGGAGCCCACGCTGGAATGTAGGGTTTCAGAGAGCTAAAGGAACCAACATAAAATAGGAAATAACTGTTTATGAAGTACGTAAATAAACAAAAGTTAATGATGGGAAAAAGAATGAGCAGAGAGCAACAGGAAATCAAAACTGCTCACAGTAAAGAATCGGATTTCCACTCCATACCACAGATGAAAATTAATTCCAAATGGTGAATGGACTTGAATATGAAGAGGAAAATTGATATTTCTACAAGAGAATATAGAGCAGCATTTTTATGGGGGAAAGGGGTGGGCGTTTTTAAATAAGACACAGAATGTGCAAGTTTTAAAAAAAAAAGTCCAAAGCCAATTATATGTAACTATATTAAAACTAGGAAATCTTGCCCACCAGAAGTCACCATCAAGAAAATGATGAAATAACTATGAACTAGGGGTCACTGACAATGAATAAGAAAAAGACAAGTAATTAGAACATGGGCAAAGGGGGTGTGAATAGGGATGGGGACATAACTACCTCAGTAGAGTGCCTACCTTCATTCATAGAATGAATCATAGAGTGCCTACCTAGCATTCACAGAGCTGTAGATACTATCTCCAGCACCCATTAAATCCAGGTATGGTAGCCTATGTATGCAATCCCAGCACTTGGGATGTGAAGGCAGGAGGAGAAGGAGGTCGGGTTCATCCTTGACTCCATGGCCAACCTGGGTGTGAACAGGCATTTCACAGAGCCAGAGTGGTGAGTGGCAATGTGGAAAGATGTTCAGCCTCGATGATCAGAGAAAGGCAAGCAAGATCACACTGAGGTACCACTTCCCATGTAGATCACACTGAGATCTTACTTGCCACACAGTAGGCCAGCAACTACCCCATAGTAGGGTAACTCCAAGATTGAGTCACTTGTGGAGGGGGGGTCTCATCTGCTGTAACTGTTTTCACAAAGCCATAACTGTCTTGTATCACTGAGCCCACTGACAGGCCAACAATTCTGCCTGAGCCACACAGAAGAGAAACTGTTCCACTTGTGAGCTGGAGACACATTCCAGGGTCATCAGAACTGTGGAGCCCAGAAAACCCTGGGATGGGTCCAAATGCCTGCTAACAGGGAAACATCAAGCCACATGACAGTCACAGAGGGCAGTGTCACGGTGGGCAGCGCACAGAACACTGGCCAAATGCAGCTCTGGATAAAGTTCAGAAAGCTAGAGAGAAGAGCGAGTCTCTGGTTCTCACGAGCAGCACAGCGCCCTCTTCATCACTGAGACACAAACATGCATATCGGAAAACTATATAAACATGACTTTCAGAGCAGTGACATCATCAAGGTGGACCAGGCAGGACAGGAAGTGGAGACCGCCTCACAGGACAAGGTGCTATACAGGCCTCCAGCCAGTGCCTTAGAATTTATATGACCTTGTGTATTCTCAAGCATGCCTGAGACAATGTGTCATTTTAAAAAGTGATGGAAAAAAATAAGCAAAGGATGGAGATGAACTGAAGAAGGAAAAGGAAAAATAATGGAGTAAAGCAACTCAGGGGGCCGGGGAGGCCAAACTCATAAAGACTGCAAAGTCAAATTGTGTAAAATGAGTATTTTCTGTGGCCTGGAACTAAAATGTTCTCATTCTTTCATCTGTTCTCCTCTCTGTACACACACACATACACACACATATACACACACACACACACACACACACACACACACATATATATACACATATATACACACACATACACACACACATATATACACATATATACACACACATATACACACACACACACACACACACATATACACATATATACACACACACACACACACATATATACACATATATACACACACATACACACACACATAAAATCACTATATATACAATATAAATTTTACATGTAACCCAGAAACCTTACAGAGACCACTCTCCCCTTTTACTTCCCTAGCAGTCAGATATATGATGTCACAGGCATTCATGTCTGATGACAGTCACACTCAGAAAGCTGATCACCCAGGTGTGGTAGCACAAACCTGAAATCCCAGCTATGGGGGATGAGGGCAGGAAGATCGTAAGTTCAAAGCCTGCCTGAACTACATAGTGACATGGTAAGAAGCTGAGAGGAGGGGAAGGAGAGGAAGGAAGCAGAAGAGCTTCACCACAAGGAAGCGTTCTACAGCTCACAAGCCAATACTACTAATTCTTTTTAAAAAATGTATCTGTTTACAAACCTATTTATTTGTGTGTGCGCACGGGCATGTGCATAGTAGGGGTACATCTGTGCCATGGAATGCCTGCAGAGATCACAGTAATAGAAATTTCCCAGTAAATGCATTTCATACTTTTAAAAAGATGACTACTAGTTGGGCATGTTGTCCCAGCACTCCAGGGGCAGAGGCAGGAGGATCTTATTAGTTTGAGGCCAGCTTGGTCTACAGAGTGAGTTTCAGGAAAGCCAGAGCTACATAGTGAGATTCTTATTTAAAAAAAAAAAAAAAAAAAAGGAGAAAAACTGAAGACCCCACATACGTGAAAGACACAACAAGGGAACAGGCAAGTAATTTCAGCCAATAAATTCAACAACTTCCATGAGAGGGTCAAATGTCTTGCAAAACACAAAATAACCAAAAAAGTCTCAAGAAGAATAATTGGCATGAGCAGGAGTATATTAGGGCGAAAAAGAAGGTCCCAGGTTCGCAGTAAATACTTAGAGAAGTCTCCACACTTACACAACTTCCTGGGTAAATTCTAGAAAACATTTGAAGGTAAAACAATGCCAACAGTACGCATGATGACACAAAAGCCCTCATCTGGGCCCTAATCACAAAGCAGACAGACATGGAGAAAGTTACAGGGCCATGGCCTTCTGTGGGCTGACACACAGAGCGGAAGGATCGTAACTCTTCAGGCCCAGGTGGAATTCAGCCAGAAATCCAAAACCGCCACAGCGTGGTGTACACATCACCATCAGGTGCTTAAGGGAGCAGAGCGACTTCCAACTGATAGAGATGCCGAGCCAGGCAGGTTCCCTTTACTGTGGCAAACTCCTGAGACACCAGCTAACCAGGAGGAAAGGCTCGGCCCTCCTCACAGTTGCTTTAACTTATAGGGAGGCTGGGTGGTCATGAATGGGTACGCCAGGAAAGCGGGGCCATTCACTTTATCACTAAGACTTGAAAAGAGCAGAGGCCAGAGTCCCACAAGCCCCTTCAGGGCACAATCTCAGTGTCTAACCAGGGCTCCTTCCCCTGGGCTCCATCTCTTCAAAGTCATGCAATCTACTAATAGAGACTTTCTAGGGACTTGAACTTCCATCTGTGGACTTCTAGGGAAGTTCATTTCAAACTGCAGCCAAGCACCTAAGACACCTAATGCTGAAGTCACAGTTCATGGAAACAGACGGGAGTAGGGAAGGTGCAGAATTTTGTCACCAGACTGCCACACTTCAAAAGTCTGCCACTTGGCCAGCTCTGCGAGGACAGTCCCATGTATCTGAAATATAAACTGTTACTCCCTTTTCCAACTTCTCCACTGAGCAAGGGCAGCTTCTCAGGAGGCCTGAACATCTAGGCAGACTGAACGCAGAAGCGGACCTGAGCACCCCGCTGCCGTCTACGTACTCAGATATTCAGAAGGTCTGGAACAAAGGCAGATCAGTAACACTCCTGCCGCTAATTGCTTTTTATGGAAAATAAAACTGCCTTCCACTGAAAAATGCTCTTTATGTAAAAATCGAACGGGTTATGGTTGTTCACATGAATTAATAAATACTTTTCAATTTCTCAATGTTATCTCTAATACAGCAGCAGAGTCGGCCATCTGTACCTTCGGGACTTAGCCCACAGAAACTGGAATTTGGGGGAAAATATTACATGTACCAAACGTATATAATTGTTTTCCTTATTAAATTTCTTTATTTTGATAGTTACATTGCAATGGGTATTTTTAAAAATTTAGAGGGAGAAAGTGGGGAAGAGAGAGGGACCAAAATATATTATATATATATATGGAAGTATAAAAAAACAAAATTTTCTAATAAAGACAGAGAAATTTCCAAATGATTTAGTCTGTTGGAGAATGTGCTGGGCTCTGTGCGAACACTGTGCTTCTTTATAAAAAGGATCCCTGGATGCTGGGATTCCAAGGAGAACCTGGAACAATCATGTCCAGGAAACTGAGCAGCCACTGTGTACTGCTCGCAAAAGCTCTGGGGAGCCCTAACACATTTTAAGAGCACAGACAAGTTCTGAGACCAAACCGGGGGTCCCCTGTCATCTCTAGCACTCTGTAACCTAGGACTTTTTAGGGACTTAATACTCTGACTGAGCTCTGAGGGACACCCTATATCTTCCACTGGAGAGGGACACGAGGGAGGGTGGGGATGGGGATGGGGGATCGCCTGCTGTCTCAGGAAGATACCCATCATCCCACTTCTTAAAATGCTTTCCAAAACCTCGACCACCATGTGCAAAAATTTTCCCACAAAAATTTGATTAAATCTCTCTGGGAGACATCTTCATACGGCACTGCTAGAGAACACCACCATGCCAAGCTGAAGCTGGGGGTATAAAAGAGCCCTGTGGCAGGGCGCATCAGTAGAGGAACACAGTTCCATATGAAAACGCTTAAAATACATTAGATTTTTGGTCAAGATGAAAGACAAAAGGAAAAAAAAAGCAATCTATTCTAATTGGGTTCCCATGGTAACTGTACAATTGGGTTTTTCAATATAACATCCCAAAGGCCCAATGCACACTTGTAAAATATACTTCCAACAGCCCGGATTGTTTTTACATTGCAGCACTCCCAGGAAGATCAATTACTATACATCCCCGCCCTAACTATTAGTGGCGGGAGACTTCAGCAGTACTTGCCATATTAACATAAGTCACATACTGAACTCTACCTATCAAGATGATTATGTGGAAGTAATCACACACTTCAGGATCACCAAACACACTCTGAGTAATAAGCCAATAGGAACGCTGTCCTAGAATCATGATTATGAAATGCCAGAAATGAAGTCCAAGTATATACCAGGCTGCTATACCACCCCCTTATTGATTCCCAGAATAAGCAGAATCAGTCATTAATAATTACATTAGAAGGTGACCCTCGGGGTTAATCATATTCTTGCTGGCTCTATGGAAGTAAACAGCAAACAGATGCTAATATAAATAAATAAATAAATAAATAAATAAATAAATAAATAAATAAATAAAAGATAACCAAGAAGAATTCAGACCCATGTCTTAATATTCACAACACATTCCCAATTCAGGACTCTGGCATCATATAGCAGTCCCTCTCTGGGCCACAGTGGGCCCCCAGTGTAGGGCCCTAAGGACATGGTGTCCATCTACACTATGGGGTAGAGAACTGGAAGTACTCAGAATGAAAAAGCTTATCATCTGCATTTCCTGTACAACAGTCCTAAAAGTCTGCATAGGTTTAGAACCCACACACAGTGGGATGGACAGGCAGGTTTAATGGCTTCCAACTTCTATAGGTCTCCTGTAATAGGCTGTACAGATGCAGAAGGGGGCCAGCAGTGTGTCTGTCAGCAGGAAACACATACTGAGGTCCCCACCTCAATGAAGACCTACCAGTGTTCTCAGGGACAGCCCAGCCTGAAGGTGGACACTGTGTTTCTGAGAACCCCAGCTAATGTTCAAAGTGTAATAACCATTGGTTGTGATATGCTGGGACTTAAGGAGTCAATGCTGGTCACTCTGCATAGCCCTTCTCTTATGGAGGATCCCCCAGCCATGGACTTCTCTTTGCTGTCACCTCTGCTTCCCAGGGAGTCCTGAGAGACCCAATAAGACTAGCCCTTTCTCCGCAACCCTGCTGGAATCTTTGTCCTGCTTATTGTACCCACTTCTGCAGTCACTAGGGCTCCTGGTGACCGGCCCAGGCCTCTGTTTTCTCTTCCTCTGGTACACATTCACATCCACAGGAAGTCAGAAGCTCAGCTGAGAACAATGATTGTGGGTATTATCTGGTAAGAATGAGACAAGCCAGGTGTGATTATGCACACCTTTAATCCCAGGACTTAGTAGACAAAGGCAGGTAGAGCTCTGTGATTATGAGGCCAGCAGGTCTACCTAGAGAGTTCCAGGATAGCCAGGATAGCCATAGTAAGACTATGCCTCAAAGAAAAGAAAAGAGGAGGAGAGGGGAAAGGATGGAATGGGAGTAGGAAGGAGGGGTGTGGCAGAGAAGGGGAGGGAGGGGAGAGCTTACACTCGACTAGAGATGGCTCAGCAGTTAAGAGTAGTTAGATGTTCTTCTAGAGGAATCAAGTCCAGTTCCCAGCACCCATGCTGGTCAGTACACACATGCCTGTAACTCCACCTCCAGGGAATCTGAACCCCTCTTCTATGGACACTGGAGCACACACACATTGTTGTTTGTTTTTGCTCTTTTGGGGGACCCGCCACCCAGCTTCCAAATAAATCACTCACCGAGGCTTGTTCTTAATTATAAATGCCCAGCCTTAGCTTGGCTTGTTTCTTGCCAGCTTTCCTTAACTCAAATTATCCTGTCTACTTCTTGCCTCTGTGTTTTTCCAGTTCTCTTATTTCTGTAAATCTTACTCTTACTCTGTGGCTTGCTGTGTAGCTGGGTGGTTGGCCCCTGGAGTCTTCCTCCTTCTCTGGCTCCTAGATCTCTCTTCTCCTAGATTTCTCCTTTTATTTATACTCTCTGCCTGCCAGCCCCGCCTATCCTTCCTCCTGCCTTGCTATTGGCTGTCCAGCTCTTTATTAGACTATCATGTGTTTTAGACATGCAAAGTAACAAAGCTTAACAGAGTTAAACAAATGCAGCATAAACAAAAGTAATACACCTTAAAATAATATTCTACAACAATCACACACACAGAGTAGACACTGGAGGTGGTGGTTGCTACAGAATTAACTTACCTAATAAGCCACCCGGCCAGTTTGTAGAGAACGACTGGAAGCCTTCCTCCTCTGAGCTTCATGTAAGGAATAGGGCATGTGCAAGAGAAGCCAGCAACATAGGAGATGGGTGGTCTACATAACTGCACTATGGAGGGTCCCAGGCCTCCTGGTTCAGGCTTCTGGGGCTTTTCCCTCAGCTTACTAGCCCACGCCTCTTCTTAATAAACTCTGTTTCCCTGACCGCTGGACATCCCTCCCTCTTTCTCTGAAGCCCTCCACTTACCCCATGTCTCTCCATGGCTGACATGCACGCTTCCGGGCCCGAACTCGAGCAAGCATAGCTTGCCCTCTCCCTCTTCTCCAGCTCCTCCTCACAACAGCTGCCAAGATTGGCCTATCCTGTTGTTTCTCTTACATAATCTAATCGTCCTTGAACTTCCTTCCAAATCTGTTTATAAATTCTTATATTAATGAGACTGACAGCCCACAAGAAAGAACCCCAGATTGCCCAGTAACAGAGCTATCTTCATTCCCAAACTTGAAATTTATGCACAAACACCATGTTGGGTCAGGTCTGGTTGTCAGAACACAATGCCACAAAGGGTGGCTTAACTGACAGGCATTTATGTAACTTTTTACAGACCAGACAAAAGCTCAAAAGCCTGGCTACCTAGGAGGACTCTTTCCTGGCACTACCTGGGCTCCTGCACAGAGCTCTTTCCTGGCATACTGACAGGGGATCTACTGCCTACCTTACAGGGCATGGAGTCTGTGGGACTGGGATTCACGTCAGTCCTGTGACCTCACTTTACCTTAACCATCTTTTGAAGGCCTCTTCTCAAACACAGTCTCATTGCACGAGATTGCAACCTCTGACCCTGGGATGCAGTGCTGAGAAGCACAGAGCCTGTGTCCAGCAAAGCATAGCCTTTGGTCAAGTCAACCACAGCCCAGGCCTCAGAAGGCTCCTGATCCAGCATCCTAACACCTCAGGATGAACCCAGTACCACAAAGGTGAGAGTCAAATGCAATGGAAGGTCAGGAAGGAACCCAGGACTGAAGTGGCTTCTAACTTGAGACTGGGGAGGTTGGAGGGCAGAGCCAACAGCAGAGTATATCTGGGTTTGGGTTTGGGGGCAAAGGCAGTCACCAACGTACAGAGAGAAAGGGAGACCCCAGACCACCCACACATGCAACTCTGGAGCAAGGGCAGACAAGCAGAGTCTGGATAAAGTGCCTACTGGGCATGTGTAGGGCCAGGTAGGTCCAAAAGAGCCAGGCACAAATGCACTTTGCCTTGGATCTGAGCAGGAGGTTCAACTAGAGTCTGTCTGAAGCAAAAAAGAAGAGTGATGGGAAGCAAAAAGAGGCCAACCATCGAGTCTCTATGCCAGGGGCCTTGCTAAACAACATACTGTACCAGGCAGCCACACCCCATGCCTGTATGGTATTTGTGAAGTCTGGCATTTCCAGAAACTTCTAGGTGATTGCAGGGATAGAAGACACCAGATAGGAATGGAAACAAGAGACCGTGAGGCCAGAGCCCAAAACAATGTTCTCACTTCACACTCCCTATTCCACCCCACATAACAGCCAGGCTCACTCAGCTCCACACAGTCCCCAGACTCACACAGTCCTACATCCCCAGAATCCTAGATTCACAGGCCTTTAAGATGCACACAACCCCCAAGGCCCATTGAGCACCAGGGCTCACAGGACTCCAAGGCCCACAGCACACCAGTCTGCACGGGTCCACAGCTTTCATGTATCCTAGCAACACTTACTTCCTCAGGCAGACTCATTCTGAGCTACGCAGAGGTGATCTGAGGGTGCTGACACCCTTGAGATGTGACCATGAGATGTGACCTTTCCTAAGTCACCCTAACAGCTTGAGACAAAGTCAACACCTTAGGTTGCCAATCATGGTGGTGGCTAGTGTTACAGCCAGCTTGACAGACTCTGGAATCACACAGGGCCCTCTACACATTAAAATGAATAAACAAACAAACAAACACATGAGTGATGGAGCTGGAGGATGGCTCCGTTGGTAAAGTGCTTCCTGTACAAGCCTGAGGACCAAGTTTGAGTCCCAGAACCCAAGTCAAAGGTTGGGCTTGGCATGTAGATGTAATCCAAGCACTGGGGAGGTGGAGATGCACAAATCCCTCGGGTTACTAGCTGGCCAGCTTAGCCTATCCAGTAAGTTCTAGGCCAAAGATCCTGTCTCAAGCTGGGCAGTGGTGGCACATGCCTTTAATCCCAGCACTCGGGAGGCAGAGCCAGGAGTTCGAGGCCAGTCTGGTCTACAAAGCAAGATGCAGGAAAGGCACAAAGCTACACAGAAAAACCCTGTCTCAAAAAACCAAAAAAAAAAAAATAAAAGAGATCCTGTCTCAAAAAACACAAGAAGCCTGAGGAGCAATGAATGTGACTGACCTCTGGCCTCCATATATACACGTGCACTACTGCGCGCGTCTGTGTGCACACACACACACACAGAGTGATCAACATACCCTGGCCACACTCAACCCCTGCAGGCAGCCTCATACTGAGCCAGGTAGAGGTCTTTAAGCCTTATGCTTCTGAAAACAAACTACTGATCCAGACTCAAGGCCAAGGACACTCCAGCTAGTGGCAGAGTCACAGCAATCATGTTTAGGAGAGCTACGGAGTGTAAGGTGCAGAATGTACAGCTACCCCAGTGTGTCTGGGATGTATCTAGCTTAGGACCAAAAGCCCCACTTATCTATGTCTGGTCTCAGCCAGCAGGGAGGGTAATCCTGAACTTTAAGATTTACCCATGTTTACACCTGCCCATCTTTCTAAGAAAACTTTCTGGCTATCCCTCAGAAGCAGCATTCTGGAAGCAGCCTCCCCTAGTGACTCTGACCCAAGGGGACTCGGTTCCCACCAGTCAGTTCTCAGAGCCTTGCTCAGCCCAGAGACGGATGGGCTGGAGGAGGGGAGGTGCAGGGAGCCTGTTAATCAGCAGACAGGCCACAGGACGCCCTGCATCCATCTGACTCGACAGCTTAATCTGATGCTAACACAATGGTGACAGAAACAAATTTTTTTCTGCACAATAAAGAATAGTACACCTGGGTCTTCTTGGGATAGCCAGCTAAATTCAGTAACTTTTGGAGATATATCATTTCTTTTCTTTGCCCATTATTCTAGAAACTTCCCCTTGAGTGCTAAGAGCCTTACTAACAAGAACAGCGGCATGCCCAGAACAGAGCTCCTACCACCACTGTGCTAAGGACGTGACATGCTTTCTCATTTGATTCCCTGTCATCTGACACAGGCACAGGAGTCATGGTAGGCATTATCTTAACTAGATGACAACCTCGGAACACGGAGACTCTCAATCTCTGTTTCTGAGACCTTCCATGAGCTCTGCATTTACCACATAAAGGGGCCAGGCCTGCAAAACCTGTCTGCTCCAACTCCTCCGCACCACTCTGACCCCACCACGTGTCCATTTGACACACCTACCCAACGACCACCCAAGACCCCACCAGCTGCAGTTCCTGCCCCAGAGACCTCTCCCCAGATCTCCCTGAGGCTACCCATCTCTCCTACTTAAATCTCTACTCAGAAGCCCTTTGTTCAAAACAGCCGTTTCAAATGGTAATGGTTTAGATGTGAAGTGACCCCCGCCCCAAACACTCAAGTGTTGAAGGCTTGATCCTCAGCTGGTGGTTCTAATCACTGGGACATGACCGGACCCTATGGGCTCTGACCTAATCAATGGATTCATCTCTATGGATTTATAATATAATCAGTACTAGAAGGAAGAACCTCATTGGAAGTAGGTCACTGGGGCCATATGCTGGAAAGACACTGTGACCTTGACTCTGTCCTGTCTCTCTTCTTCTCCTTCCCTCATTTCTGTCTCTGCCTCCTGATGGCCATGATTCTCTACCTCTGTTCCGGGCTCAGAAACAATGGAGTCACTCACCATGGTCTGAGGCCTCTGAATACGTGAGCCACAGCAAACTATTCCCTTAAGTCGTGTTCTCTGTGACACTTGGCCACAGAGACAAAAATCTAACTTACACAAATCATTCTCTTCTGTCCTCCAGATGCCCTCACCAGCACCCAGAATACAAATACATCTCACCTACCTGAAGCACAAATCCAGTGAATCTTATCGATAAGAACCAGGAGTCAGGTATTGGGGTAAAAACCTGAAAAATCAGAGAAGCAGGGGAGCAGCCACAGTTGCTTCCTCCCTCTTCCATTCCTCGGTCCAAAAAAGCTGAGATCCTCTCCCCGCCCTGCCTTATCACTTCCTGCTGCCTCTCTGCACAGACCTCCAAACCTCTATGGTTAACTAGTGGCTAGCTCTGCCCTCTGACTCCAAACAAGCTTTCTTTGTCAGAATACAAACAAAGTATCGCACAACATCTACCCAGTCACATCCACTCAGCTTTTCAAGAGCACAGCCCTCGAAGACAAGGTTGGCATAAGCCTGCTTAGTCTTCCTCCAAAAAATTCGTGGACTAGAACAATTCCACTGTGCAGTATGGGAGGGCAGGGCGCAATGGGAGGGCTTTGGACTGTGGGGGGACAGTGGAGCCAATAATGTCTTTCTCTCAGGAATGGACCAATTATCACAGGACTTCAGCCTCCTGCCTGCCCTTCTGTTCTTCAACATGAGTTGAAGCAATACAAGGCCCTTACCAGATAGGATCTCCAATGTCCCAACTCCAACACTGTGAGCCCAAAAGCTCTTTCTTTATACACAGAATCACCCAGTCTCGGGTATTCTGTTACAGCACCGGAAAATGGGCCTCTGACCTGCCCGGCTCTCGAAGAGTATCTTCTTACACTGGGAACCACCAGAGGAGCCCCACAGCGATCCACCACCCAGTGAGAACTTTCCATGGTCTTTATGTAAGCCAGCCAAGCACACGCTCTATTTTTAATTTGCATTCTGATGTGACTGTACACCTAAAACTTGACAGTGTGATTTTAAGGATGCCATAGCTACCTACAGGAAGTACAGGTTGCCCCCCACAGAGCTCAGGCTGGGGGTGGAGGTGCCTGTTAATGAGCCGCCTTCCTCCCCGCTGACATCTCTGCCTGAATGAGCAGTTAAAATAAGGCAATCTCCCCGCCTCAGAGCCCAAATGCCAGGCAAGGCAGACAGCATGCTTCTTTAAAATCCACATTAAATAAAAGCACACACTCCAAACATTTCCTCCTTCCAGAGTAAGAAGGACCTGGGCTGGACGGTTCTTGCCTACAATCCCACCCCTTAGAAGGTGGAGGCAGGAGGATCAGGAATTCAAGGTGAGTTCCAGGCTAACCTGGGCTACAGGAGACCCTGCCTCAAAAATCAAAACAAAACAGAGCAAAAAGAAACAAAGAAAACTGACCCTACACGTAGTTGCCTTTTCCAACTAGTCTCTCCTCTCACATGTACCTTCCAGTCAGCTGACAAGGCTGATCCCCAGGACCTCCACAGGCACCACCCCCTCATTGCCAGACCCCACATAATCTATACTGGCACCTCCCCCTCACTGCCAGATCCCAGTGCTGAACTTCCCTTTCTTCCCAATTGAATGACAAGCAGGCACGTGAACTTCCAGGGATCCGAGCAATGACTTGTTATCCCCACAGCCCTCAGCATGGAACAGCCCCTCCCGGAGAACCCTCACCTACTGTACTAGCCATCCTTGTTAGCTAACCCTACACTCTTCTCAAACTGGACTCTGTGCTGACAGGTCCCCAAATGCACCCCAGAGTTCAGGTTCCAAGGCTCGACCTGGAATATCCAACGCTTGCCCTCCACAGCACACCCACAGGAAATCTCACAAGCTGCTCCAGACACACTTTGAGGAGGATTGTGCAAGGGTGCCTGTCCAGCAGTGATGCATGGACAGTCCATGGATAGGACTTGGATGTTCCCCTCCCCCACAGCCCCAGAGCATTTGCCCTCAACTCACCGAGGGGTGTGAGGCAGAGACTGACCACAAAGAGCAAAGCGCCTACAGTAGGCAGGGTCTTGTCAGGACATCTGCACTGCACTCAGCCCCAGCTAATGTCTGCACACTCCTCGTGGGGTCCTGAGAACCATCATGTAGGAACAGACTCAGATATACGTACGCTTTTCTTCACCGCCCAGGACAATGCTTGCGGACACTGGCCAGAGAGCCTTCACTGAATATCAAAGCATGTGCTTGCAGAAGCTCTGTTCTGCCCACGAAGGCCTCCCATCACCTTCTCAGCCTAACCATTGCAAAGAAAGTACGGCAGGATAGTGAGAAGCCTGCCCTTGTTTAGCAAACAGATCTGGGCTATACAGCTCTTCTTTATGCCCCCATGTACCTCTGAAACCCTGCTTCCTCACATGTAAAAAGGAAAAAGAAAGTCACTCCTTTCTCATCCTTCTTCAACTGATCCAGAGGATTTGATGAAATGATCTAGGGTAGAGCATGGCCAACCTTCAGCTGGAAAGCCATGCAATAGCTTTGAATGCAGCTCAATACAACATCATGTCACCATGTCAAAAGGTTGGGCACCCTGGCTAAGTAAAGCGACATAGACAGTATGCCTTCCACACTCCAGGATGACATGAGCCACACAAGAGTGAAGAGCCACTCAAATAAGATACAGTTCCTTCTCCCCCACTCCCCCCAGAAAATTCTGCAGAGCTCTGATACATCTGATACATCTGATATATTTACTTTTCTGTTATGACCAAATGCCTGACAAGATGCAAGTTAAAAGGGGCAGAGTTACCCCGGCTTACAGTTCTAGGGGATACAGTGTTTTATGGTGGGGAGGGCTTGGTGGTGGGAGCAGGAGGTGGCTGCATCCACAGTCAAGAGGCAGAGTCACGAAGGCTGGTGCTCAAATGACTTTCTCCTTTTTACTCAGTGGGGATTGCAACCCATGGGATGATGTCACTCACATTTAAGGTAGGTCTTCCCATCTCAACCCAATCTAAAAATTCCATGCCCAGAGGTTTGTTTCCACAGGGATTCTAAATTCCATGAAGTTGACAACCAAGATTAAGTATTACATATCAGATTGGTGGCACACGCTGTTAATCCCAGTATTCAGGAGGCAGAGGCAGGAGGATCTCTGTGAGCTGAAAGCTAACCGGATCTACATAAGGAATTCTAGGCCACCCAGCACCGACTTAAAAAAAATTGACCATCACAAAGGGGTTTTGAGACAAGATTTCATGTAGCCCAGGCTCCCCCTGAAGCCATTATGTAGCCAAGGATGGACCTGAACTCCTGTTCTTCTTGCCTCTGTCTCCTAAGCACTGGAGTTTCAGGTACACATAACAAGCCCTGCTTCAGATCACTGATTTTTGACAAAATTTATCCAGCAGAACTTGGGTTACCCCTTGGTATTATGGTGTGAGCAGTCACATGAGGGAAAAGGCTGGATAAGCAAGTGTCACCCCTGGGTCCCAAGCAGGGCCATCATGTGGGATCACATGTCTGGCTCTTTGGGATATCCTTTCAACTTAAAAGAGACTAAAGATATCAAGCCTAGGGCTGCCTGGCACTGGCAGTATATGGCAAGCAAAGGTGCCTGCTCTTGGCACCAATATTGAGTATATTCTCTCAGGGCACAGCTGAAGTTGGCCTCCTGAGCAAACGGATCAGGAGGCCAAGCTCTTTGAAAACTCCTCAATAACAAGAAACAGAACAGGCAGCTGAGCAAATCAACACCACAAATGAAACCTTAGAAATCTGGCACTTCCGAATGGGGGAGCCACACCCAACGCCCAGGCAAGCTGGTCTCTCAGACACGACAGAGAGGGGCGTCTGCAGCCTCCAGTCCTACTCCACCAAGCACGGCTTTGTGACTGTCAACTGATGTTATCCCAAAGCAACGATGATCACTACTCTCGGCTCACTGGGGCTTGGCCTCCGGAATCCCTCAAGACACCACCTTCATCGTACCCCACAGCTGCCAGCAGACCAAGCCTTGGAAGAAGAAGTCACCTTTCTCAAAGTCATGGCTGCCATCTTGTCTCCAGGGATGTTGCAGGTGACCACTGTGCTACTAACCTAGCTGGGGACTTGGGGGAGGTTGAGTCTGTGATACAGGTTCTAGTTGGAGTCAAGGAAACAAAGATGCTCACTGAAGGAACCAGCACTGAAGCGTGCTGACTGGGCTGCAGAGAAACTGGGATGTGGACTGGACTGAAGGGCAGTGTACATGCTGGCTGACCTGGAAGAAAGTAAGGCTGTGAACTAAGGCTGTGGTCTCAAGGGGAGGCTTCCATCCACGCTGTGCTTATTTATAAAACAAACATTCATTTATTGCTGCATATGCTTCCTTCCCAGGTAGACAGAATACGTCAATCACTCTCATCCAGCAAAGAGGGAGGCACCTGGGGTGGGGTGCTTACCGGTTGCCCATTTCACCCAGCTAGTGGTTGACTCCGTCAGAATCCCACCATGGCTCTCTCCACACACAGCTCTAGCACTTGCTATAAAAAAAAACCCCTTTCACTCCAAAAAACCACATTTGGGTTTGTATTTGAAAGCTGGCCCTCACCTGAGAGAAAATGCTTCTACTCAAGAGAAGAAAAGCAATACAACCTATTCAGAAGGGCACTGAGAAAGGAGGCCAGCCATGCCTGCCCATGCTTCACACTTATCATAAAGTTAATGCCAGAGTTCTGGTAACATCTGCATCTGCTGTCAGAACCACAAAACCAAAAGTCATAATGCGATGATAACATGTTGGATTTGCAAGTTGAAGAGTCACATGTCTCTGAAGAGTTGAAAACATGCACAAATCCATAAAGCCTGGGCAACTTATGCCAAGCACAGGCGGATCCAGCTGGAAGAGGGCTTTGGAGCTGGTCTGAGCTGGAACATTCTCTTTCCTGTCTTAGTCTAAAGATGAACTCAAGGGCTCAAACAGAGAGCAACCAGAGGCCTCTCAGAGCCCACAAGGCTGAAGATCCCTAGGTTTCAATTCTATATTCCTGCCATGGGGCCCTATAAACCACCTTGGGCACCAGAGCTCTCAGAAATTCTGATGCCAGCAAAGATCAGACCACCTTTGGGGCAACCTGTGTATACCCATTCAAGGAGAGTGACCGGTTGCCACATCGGGTCTTATTGGAGCCCATGTGGGGCAGACCTGACCAATCATACTAACAGCAGACCAACCTGAAGGCAGCATTCCTGGCTTCCCACCTTTTGTCTGGTTTATAAATGAGAAATAGCTGTCCGTTCTTCGTCCCATGTCTACACCTAACTAGCATCTCCATGTCTAAAGTCCCAGTTCCTACTTTGTTCTGAGAGCCGTTCTCTCTCCTCACCCACCAATGCACTGAAATCCCGTGTTGGGATCACCCAATCTGTCAATAAGGCTAAGAGTGCTCTGAACTACTATCCATATGACTCAATTTGTCAGTAAAAACTGCCACCAGCGCTGTGCTTGCAGAAAAATGTCCATAAATGCATTATTGCAACTGGCAGATCGATGTCTATAATAAAAACAAATAGATTTAACAAGTGCCTGCTTTTATGAGCCATGCCATTGGTGGACTGGACATTTGGTGTCACCCTCCGACTTCTGGGAATGGGCCCCAGAGCTGGGCTGGATACAGGGCTGACTTCACAAGTGTTATGGGTAGGAAATTATTCTAACAAGAAAATTTTAGTAGCAGAGTGGACATACCAGGCATTTACCACTCTTTCATTGTTCCTTTTGTGGTTATCCATGACAACAAATAAAAGCTTTCAGATGTTCCTATAGAATTTTTTTAACTGGTCTTACTCGTTTATGTTGCAGGCCAAAGTAAGTTCACTCCAGCTGGGAGTGCAGAAAACAAGTTTTAACCAGCAACAAGAGTGTCACCAGTGTGTCTGTGGCCTCTGAGGATGGACTGTCTTGTCTATCTGGCTACTTTGCTGGGGCAGACTCTGGAGCAAGGTACAGGAGGCAGGCCTAACCCAGGGATGCCTGGTATCTTGGTAGACACAGCCTGTGACCCCTCCACACGGAAACCACATCTACCAAGGCACTGATTCCTTCAAGGTCACAGAAGGTCACCAAAGGATTTAGTCCCCTTAAGGCAAACCATTTAACAGCTACAGGAAGGGATAAGTCACTCATTACACTCCACATATTCATTATGTGGCTTTCCCCAAACCACACAGCCCTCCTCAGTGAGCCCTTTATTACTGCTAATTTTTAAGTCAAAAAGCCAACAGCTGAATAACAAGGACACACACCACAACATATTCAGGCCACGATGCTGCATCTCCAACTTTTATCTATCCATGCCTTGTACAGGCCTCCACAGCAAACAGAACAAGAAAATCCATCCTGTCAACCATGGCAAGGCCAGCCTCCAGCAAAGGCCTGCTCCCTCCTGGACAATCCCTGTTGCTTTCACTTCAGACCCCAGAACTGGTGTGGGCCAGTTTGTTTATCAGTGTCTGTGGACAGGCGGACAGAGACCACACTCTGCTCAGTGGAATGGTCTAGAGGTCTCTGATTCGAACCTTCAGGCTTTATTTAAATAACAGTCTGCACTCAGACACCAATGCCTTCAGTAAGAACTTGGGCAAAGCCATCTGCTCACCCAAACAGGGCCAGGCATAGCTGTGGCAGCAACCTAGCCAGGGTTGTCAGGAGTCTGAGATATTCTTGGTGACAGGGACCCAACCAGAAGCCAAAGACCTGGGAGGAAGTAGATGTTGGTGGGGGGAGGGCTTTACACCATGGTGGGGCATTGGAAAAGTCACCACGACATGTGAAGAGACAGGACTGTCTCCCAATTTCATGGTGCACCCAACTTTCCATGCTTTCCCACAGGACAGAGCATTAAGGACACAGTAGGCACCTTGCATGCTGTGAATTTTGACCTCAGGGCTAATGGTCTGTGATCCTTCCAGCTAAGAGAAGCCACAGGCACAAGCAGGCCCATCCAACCTGTGACCAATGGGCCACATGTGGCTGAGGACAGCTATGAATGTGGCCCAACCAAAAAAAAAATACAAACTTATCAAAACATTATGAGATTTTTGCAATTTTTTTTTTTGTAATTCAAATGCATGATTTTCAAGTGTGAACTTTACAGACCCAATGCCATGCATGTCAAAATTGTGATGGCATGTGAGTCTGTGGCGTGGTGCACTGCGCTGTTGGGCGGGGCTATTTAGGGAGTCAGATAGGTGATGCCCTTTTTTGTATAGTATTTTCAGCTTACTCAGGGGAGGGGGTAGCCATATCCCAAGTAGAGGAGCATGTGACTAGTCCAGTGAGAGGGAGAAAAATGAACTGAGACACCAGTGACACTCCTGTTGCTTCCTATCAAAACCAGCTTGAACATCTAAGAAAGGCATTGACAAGGTGATGGTCTTGTGGGTCTGACCACTGGATCCTAAAAGTTTGTGCTCTGTAAATTAAGAACAACTACGACAACTTAATTGGGTTGTTTGGTTGGTTGACTGGTTGTGTTTTGGAGACAAGAGTTTCACCCTGGCTCAAAGCAGCCTGCAACAACTATGTGGTCCAAACTGGCCTTTAATTCCTAGCAATAATCCTCCTGACTCAGTCTCTCAATACGGGGATTAGAAGCCTCTCAAGTACTAAGATTCGAAGCTTGAGCCACCAAACTCAGCTGGCATCTATTAGCAAGCACTGTGAAGGGTACAGTGTTAAGGAAGGAAGAGAGCACTTCAGGTGTCCCTCCTGCCCATGTCTCTGCATGAGGGAAAAGGGGACCCTGACTGACTGGACTAGCCAGTATTCTTGTTAACTGGACACAAGCTCAGGTCGTCTAGGAAGAGGGAACTTCAACAGCGAAAATGCTTCAATCAGACTGGCCTGTGGGCCTATCTCTGCTAACTGAAGACTGGTGTGGAACTGCCCAGTCAACCTGGGTGTCCTAGACAGGTGGTCCCAGAGTGAGAGACCCAGGCCTCAGCAGAATTGCAGCCATAGCAAGACTTGAGCAGGATGCCCCCCCCCGGCCCCCACCACTGCCCCTGACTTTGACCCTAGTTACAGACAGAACCATGAACACCTCCCCCAACAGGGAAAGGCCAATGAGAAACAGACAAAGCAGCTCCTGCTGTCCTTCCGCTAAGACTAAAATGTTGCAACTCCCTAGACCCAAAACAGCCAATCAGCTCAATCCATTTACCCAACCAGGGCTTGGGCCAATCTCAAGCCTGTAACTATGCGGTTTTGGAATCCCCCAAGCTCCCCTTGTCTAACCATGATAAAAGCCTTCACCCCTGCTGCTTGAAGTCTCTCCTGCTCTGCTCCTGAGCCAGATGGACAGAGAGGCCTGAGTTAATTGGCAATAAAGACTCCTTGTTTTTGCATCAGATTTGGTCTCTTAGTGGTCTTTTGGGGGTCCGGACTTTGGGCACAACAGGGGTATATAGAAAAGCAAGCTGAGCAAATCATGAAAAGCAAGCCAGTGAACAACATCCCACTGTGCTCTCTGCTTCAGTTCCTGCCTCCAGGTTCCTGCCCTTCTTGAGTTCCTGCCCTGCCTTCCCTTCATGGTGGACTGGCATCAGGACATGTGAGCCAAATAAACCCTTTTCTCACCAACCTGCTTTAATCTAGTGGTTTAGCACAGCAATAGAAAACTAAGACAATGGCATGCCTGTGAAAGCAGGCCCAGTGAGGGGAGGGAGCAGAGACAGGCCCAGATGAGGCTTACTCATCTAGAACACAACCCAGAGATTGGTGTTCTTTCGCTCTCCACAGAAAGGCTGGAGTCCAAGACATAGCTGTCTAACCAACACACCTGGGGCTCTGCTTCTTAAGCCTTCCACAATAACAGAGACCTCTTCAGAGCCATGCCACATATTCGTCAAACCCATACTCTTACGGATGTTTTTTCCCCCAGTGAAAAAGAATAGTCCCAAAGAAAAATACCTTTAGCATAGCCGAGTTCTTGCAGCCTGGTTCCCACAGACCTCAGAAGGTGAGGCACTATTTCACTGCCAAGTTCTAAGTGGAGATCCAGAGAGGGCCCAGGAAGGGATGAACTCCCAGGCAGGCCAGTAGTGCAGGACCATTCTGCCCAGCCATTCTCAGGATCTGGGAGATACTCCGATGATAACATGTCCAAGCTTACAGGGCACTGACCACAAGCCAGGTTTCTTACATCCCCACAGTTCCCTAGGGCTCTGCATCACAAGTACTGCAGACATCAAGAGACACAGGAAGTTAATAAAATCATTTGGGATTGCCTGTCAGGGAAGAGAGATGAAGGGCAGATCTAACATGGACACCACACGTTGTATTATGTCCTTTCACAGGCTGCTTCTTGTGTCTGAGGACACACACACACACACACACACACACACACACACTCAAATCTTGCTTCTCAGAACTATCAGTTTCCAGATTAAGGCAGCTAGGAGTAAAACTGCTGAGCCCTCACAGGACAAAGACCTAGACCCACTGAGTGAGACATGCATGACCTGGAGTCACTGTACTGTCACTGACTTGGGAAGTGCCTGGCTAACTCCATCTGCTTACTCCAACTGTTTAAGGATGACCTTTTGACCAGAGGGATGCGCCTAACACCAGCCATGATTTTGCAGGACCCTGAGCCTTGGTTATTTTCTCCTATTCTCAAGAAGGAAGGAACATGGGCCTGCTGCAAGTCGATCTGAGCAGGCACTTCTTGAAGCTTCCTGAAAGAGAGGAGAGGTGGATTCTCATGCCCTGGTCAGCAGTGAAGGGAAAGAGGACCAGCAGAGGCTTGAAAAGTGTTGGGTATCTATCTGGAGGTGTGGCGGGAGAAAGACACAGTCACCAAGCAGATTGGCCCACTGCACCCCAAGTCCAGGGAGAGTGAAGCATCCTCATCAAAGCCTGTACAGGAGGGGCAGAGGTCCTGGAGAAAGGAAGGAGCCCTTAGGACAACTCAGGGCAGTGGCAGTCTTCCTGAGCTCCGGACTTCCGCTCTCTCCAGGGAGGGCCCCACACTGTGCCCCGAAACTCACCAGCTTGCAAACTGTGCAGCCACTCAACAACTTGCAACGGTGCAGAGGGCCTGCACGCCTGAACGCCAGGCTCACGCACAGAGAAGCAGGGTTCTCCGGCATGCAGGGGCTGGGGGCGGGGCCTGGCACTTGGGGAGGGACCTGGAGCGCGCGGGGAGGAGTCACGTTACAGACGGCGGGGAGTTGTGGGAGTGTAGTCGGAGAAAAGTAAAGTCTGCCTCGCACGCGGGGGCGTGGCCGGGAGCTGCCGGAAGCGGGGCAGGGGAGCACAGGGGCGGGCTCTCTGCAGCCGGAGCATGCCCAGTTTGTGACGCCGGGCCGCCGCTCTGCGCATCCTCTCTAGACACGGGCTCCCACATCAGGCCTCTTCCTCCAGACCTGAAACCGGTTCCTAGTCCACTCTAAAATTCGTGCCGCATCGGCCTTCTGGTTACCGGAGCCGGACTGCACCTTCTCACCTCGGCCTCACCACCCCATGCCCCAGTTTAGCTACTGCGACACAGTCACAAGTTGTCTACCCGAGGGGTGGTGGAAGCAGTAGGAATCCCCCGGTCAGTGACCAAATGGAGCTGCACTTGTAGATTGGGCCAGGGGTGTCTTTCAGGTCTTCTTGGCACTTGCAGCCGTAATGGTTCGCTCGCTGTTCAGCTAGTGCGGGTATCCAGATCTGACGTGAGGTGGGAGTTGAATTTTGTCCACTAGAAAAGCTTTGCTGCAATTCTCCCTCTGTACTTCAGAATGTGGACTAATCGGGAAATATGCAGAGGTGGCCAATGAAGATGAGGTCACAAGTTAGTAGGACCCTAATCTGATAGAACTGCTGTCCTTAAGAGCAGAAAAGGGGGTGCCAGATACACCTGTGGCTACCAGATGCTGGACAGGAGGAGAGGACTACCAGCCTCCTGGACTATAAACAAATTTCCATTATTTCAAGCCACTCAATTTGTGGTAGTTGATTGGAACCCCATGGTTTCTGACTTGATGAACAACGTCCTTAGGGAATGACATCACATGTTTAGTGATTTCAGGGTCCCATCCCGGATGCACGTGTACTAAGAACCATGCATGCTATGGTTCTCCTGGGGTTTTGTTGATACCTTCCCCTTCCCATTGTATAGCTCCCCTGCTTGGATTTGGCCCAAATACTAGTACCTGGAGGAGCCAACATATTAACACCTTTAGGAAATGTTGCTCAGAGAACCTGTCAAGGTTTGTTGTGTGATGAGCCCCAGTGACTCACAGAGGCCATCATTAACCCTTTGAAGCCATCCCTTCTCACCTCCAATGTCACCTCCTCTGGACACGCTAAGAATAACTGCTGACAGAAGATAGAACTAGACTTCTAGGTGCATGAGATGATCAAATCAAGTCTCGAGGTCCTTCTGTGATGCCTACTTTCATCAATTTGATTGGATTTGTAATTACCTAGGAGACACACCTTGGGGCAAGTCTGGAAGGGATTTCCAGCAGGTGAACCAAGGGCACTCCCTGGATATGGGTAGTGCTATCTCTCCAAGAGCTGAGGTTCCAGACTAAGGGAGCAAAAGGGAGCACCCATGGAGCATTCAACTCTCTGTGCCCCGATCACCTGCTTCTGCTGCATGCCTTCCCCTCCAGGATGGGCAGACAGCATTTCTCAGAAATGAGAGAGCTCCTCCCCAGCCCTTCCTCCCTTGACTTGCTCTCATTCAGGTATTAGGGTAGAGTGATGAGCAGAGCACACTTCCACAGCACTGTGCTCACACAGACACAGACATTTATGCTCTGGGAAAAGAGACACGAAACAGTTTATCCTGGGTCCTGCTCTTTCCTATTGGTTCCCTAAGACACTTCAGGAAACTCTGACGTCATCTGTACAGTCATTTCATAAGAATCTATGCTGTACACATGTAGACCATACTTGCATATTGTGTATGCTCATGGGGTAACAACAGACTATTGAGTAAGGATACTATTTGCCAGGTCTCATATAGCCTGACACTGCTGTGACCCAATTATAACTGGGATCCTAACAGAACTGAAACTGAGAAACACCAAGAATAAATCAGAGTTCCTGTTGAGATCCTAACAAGAACACTCTGAAGCAGATGAATTAATGTAAGAATCTTAACTTGTCAAACTGTCTGGGTTGCAGAACTGGAGAGATGGCTCAGAGGTTAAGAACACTAACTGCTCTTCTAGAGGACCTGGGTTCAATTCCCAGCACCGACATGAGAGCTCACAGCTTTCTGTAACTCCAGTCCCAGGGAATCCAATGCCTTCTTCTGGCTTCCTCAGGTACCAGACACATACAGGATATAGACCTATATGTAGAGAAAATACCTATACACATAAATAAATAAGTAAATCAAACCTGGATTACATTTTAGTAGGAATTTCTGAGTGGCCAGTCAGACTTTTCATTGCTGTGACAAGTGTCTGGGAAAGACAAAGGGAAGAACTACTGTTTCTGGCTCATCCTTTCAGTCCACTGTAGGCTGGCCTTGTTTCCAGGCTGTGATGAGGCAAGAGGATGTGACAAGGTCAGAGTCAGAAGCTCACTTCAGGTGGGACAGGAAGGGAAAAGAAGAAAAAGTCAGAGGACCAGAGACATTTTTCCAGGGCACACTCCCAGTGAACCTACTTCTCACATCCAGAACTTCCCTCTCAATAACGCCATCAAATCCTGAACCCAGTGGGAGAGTGATTGATCGATCAGTGGATAATGGTGCTTGCCTCCAAACCTCCCGACCTGAGTCCAGGTCCCAGGACCCACACAGAGGAGGGAGAAAACCAACCCTTGCAAGGTCATCCTCTGACTCCCTACATATGGAATAGTAGTGCACAGGCGCGTGCGCGCATGCACACACACACACACACACACATTAAATGAAAAATATGAATCAAGAGATTACTCCATTGATTAGGTCAGAGCCCTCAGAATCCAATCACTTCTCAAAAGCCCATCAGCTGACAACACCCACTGTATGAGCCTGTGGGGACATTTCATTTTCAAATCATAGCCGAGAGCTGTTGGAGTAGGGGAAGAAGATGGAAATGAGGCTGGTAGTGACATCTGAATCTCTGCCCTTCCTAGTGCAGGATGGAAAGGTCTCCATGACAGCAAAGCCATTGAAGTGGATTATGTAGGGTCGAAAGGGGTGAGCAAGAGAAACTGGGAACAGTGCTGTCACCCAGAGCAGGTTATAGACCATGCGTGTAACTCTTTCAGAAGAACTCCGTGCTCCTTGCTGGGAAGGAGGTAAGGACTGTTTGGGATCAGGAACTGAGAGGCTAGTGAAAGAAGTCACTGTCCTCTGACCAAGGACTGGGCCTGTGGAAGTAAAGGATTCTAGTATGACTTCCTGGTTTCTTCCATGAGCCAAACTGAAACCCAATCTCCCTGTCCTGGCCTCAGCAAGTACTTCTCCTTTGTAAAATTTCCAAAAACCCAAACTATTCTCAATCAAGAGCCCTCGGCTTCTCTCCTTCATCCTTTCACCCAGGTGTCCTCACCAACTGCCCTCATCACTAAAGGAACAATGATTGCTATGGATGGGGTGGTAGCCTGGTTACAGGAACAGTGAGGAGGAGAAGCTAGGTCAGGAAACCTGAGAGCAGGTTTCCTGCCCTGCCTCTCACAGAACCACCTCTGACCTCTCCATAGGAGAAGTCTATCCGTTAGCCTGGATGAATGAGAGCCCTCTGGGGTTTCCTATTTTTAGGATGAATAGATATTCTCTTGTTCTCCTCTGGGCCCATATCACCAGGAGATTGTTTGTTTGTTTGTTGCTTGCTTGTTTGTTTGTTGAGAAAGAAGAGTTGAGAAAGCCATAAGAAGTTGTGTTCCAGTCTAGCCTGAGTTCTTCAAGGGACTCCCTGGGTTTTCTCTAACATCAGCCAGCTTTCCTGTGGGCACTGGGAACCATGTCAATTTGCATAGCTCCCCTCTAAGCATCTAAATGGATACCTTTCAGGTTAAGCAAATGAACTTGACACGGTGGGTGATTGCTTCTAATGATTTGTAACCCACGAAATTTGTTTAATAAGCCTCTCTTCCCAAGCTATTCTGTGACATTAGAGACCATTTACAACAAAGCTGTCTTCAGTAGTCAAACTTAATCCTTACTACCCTGCCTTTGGGAAATGAGGGGATTTTGTAACGATCACATAAAACCTTATGTGATTTGAAAGCCCCGAACTCTGGACAAGCGTGCGGTGGTCGCGTAACAAGAAACACGTTAAGAGCTCCCCACTTTACGTGTTTTACATACGGGCTGCTTTTACAAAGGCATCTCTAGTGGTGCGCTCTCGATTAATCCAATCGATTTTCTCTGTCTTGGTGTTCTTGGAGTCAGAGCCTCTGGCCCGGGTGAAGCCTGGAGCCCAGAGATACTAGACGAGGAAGAAGCCTGAAATGGTGAGAGGACCATTAGGCCCAGAGTGGGTACCATCTGAGTGGGTACCATCTGACCGTGGCTATACCCTTGCCACACACTGGTTCCTGTTGGTTCTTGGCACAGCTGCAGGCATCAGGGTATCATTGTAGCAGGAAGTACATAGACAGAGGGGCAGGACAGGGTGAGAGGATGGACTCCTTAGCCCTTTCTGTCCTCCAAAGAAGCAAAAATCATTCGGCTCAGGAGTCCACGGGAACTTCTATTGCCATCTGGAAGTCCTTCAGTCTTGGGTTGGGAAGGGCAAGGAGAGGGCTCTGCCTATGTATAAAGGAGGCAGTCCAAAGACTCCTTCAAGACTCTGCTCTTTCAGTGGCCTGGTTGGTGCAAATCGGAGGGACACTTAAAGAGACATGTTACAGTTCCACAGAGCTCGTGGTTGAGTGGTACATGAAGACGGATGTATGTGGGATTCAAATGGAGCAGTAGGCATCTCCTTGGAAACATGAGTGTGTGCACGGGGACTCTTACTGTGGCCGGGCTCCTTCTCCAAGCTCTGCTCTCCAGCCACTGTGTGATCAGCTCTGTGCAGTGGGTGTGTTCCCCAACATGTAAATAGCTGGCTACCTTCTCGGCTTGAAAGACTGATGAAGGAGAGGCCCCCAAGTAAGCAGATGCACACACACTAATATAGGATTCCTGTTAAATGTGGAATTTGGATATAGTTGCCTAGTAACTGTTGGACAGAAAGTCATCCCAAACCTCTTATTGCTCTTCTTCTAAAACATGCTAACTATGGAGCAATGAGCATCCAGGGATGTGTACCTGTTATGTAAACACCCAAAATGAAAGACAACCCTTCGGAGAGATGTCTATTGGGTAAACCTGTTTACAGAACAACTTATGCCCATGGAAATATTTGGGGAGAAGTTTTCTTACCCTGTGTTGGGCTATATGAGTGTCAAACACCCAGAACTGGGAATTTTGTTAGATTATATAGCCCTTTTGAAACCGGCTCCTACACTCATTACAAAGTGTTTTTGATCCATTTTCGGGAAGGGCTGTGTTTGTAACACATTGTTGGCAGTCTGGGCTGAGTCTTTTAAGTGGTGTGAAATGCTAGGGGTGTGCACCTGGGTGCCAAGAGGAAGTGGATCTCCCCCTGACCCCCACCCTCTGCCTTCTGGGGACAGGCCGCACCTGTTATTTTGTGACTTGGAAATTAAAGCAGGAGGCATGGGGATTTGGATGCTGGGATTGTGACTTTCCGCCATCCATTTCTGACTGGGGATGAGAAATGAGAACAAGACAGGACCAATTGCTGTGCCAAGGGCCCTGCTACAGCTATCAGACTAGGGACGGAGGAGGTAGTTGTGTTCCCTTCAAGGAGAACGTCTTCAGGCTAGTCCTGGTGCATTGGGCCGTTAATAACATGAGATGTGGGTATGGGGGGGACTATAGCAGAATTGGTGAGCATGGTTCAGAGCTCTTCCTCTGTCTGTGTGAGCAGGAGACAGTGAGATAAGCACCATTCCATCTAAAGTCAGGAATGGAAGATGAGGTCCAAAGAAGCTCCCTTTATCTATGTGAATGACAGCCCTTAGAAACATAGTCTTCGTTGTCCAAGAATTATGTGGTTTGAGTGTACCCACAGCTGGAGAGGGGCAGCATGAAGTTAGCTGTAAGGAGTGCTTTCTAATGCAAGGAAACGCACTGATCCAAAGCAGGCCAGCCCGGGTACTTTGATAGACAATGAGCAGAGACAGCTCCCGGTGGGAGGTGCAGAACCCAGACCAGGGCAGCTCTGGTCCTCACTCTATGCTCTGACAGCCTTCCCCTTTCCTTCCACACCTCCAAACTGGCTCTTTCCACCTGCATCCCAGGGTTCCATCCTTTCTGGTCTATGCTTCTAGCTCTGGTTGACTCATCATGGATGCTCACGGCAAGCATCACAGAGGTAAGGAGCACAAGGCAATCCCAGTCAGGAAGTGGCCAGGAGCAAAGGTCTGATAAGAGAGACAGGAAGGGTGAGTTTGGAAGGCTCTGCAGGAGTAGGCTGGCCCCTCTGAGTTATGTGTTCCCACTGTGTGTGTTTCCTGAGCACTGTGTGCTGAGCACCTCAGACTCACATGCCATCTTTTCAGTCTTGGCAGCAGTAGATACACATAGTGAGTCAGGCAGAAGCAGGTGGTTGGGGATGGTGGGGGGCACTTGCTTCCTGCAGCCTCCCCTAGGCATCAGAATCCTTCAGAATGTAGACCGGTGTAACTACCATGGGGCTCTCTGTGATCTGTTGACAGGGGACCTACTACAGGCTGGATACTATTCCCTGCCTGCTCTAACCACAAAGGCCAATCAAACCATTGACAAATACATGCTTTGCCTTTTTGTCTTATAAATTAATCTCAATAAACATTTATTATGATCAATCCATGTGAGTCTATTAAATGGGTAACAGAATTTATTAAGATATAAATTGAGGAAATACACTCATGAATACAGAACGGAGTAGACAGCTGAAGTCATCCTCTGATCTGACTGGGAGGGAATCCACCTCACAGGCAGGAGCAGGGAGAAGGGACATGTGACCCTTCTCCCTTCACTTATAAGAGGTCATGTGCAGCAGCAGGAAGCACCACCTTCTTCAGGCCCTATAGCCCAAGGTCATGAGTGGAGCAAATACCACTACTACACATATTTATTGGACTTCCATTAAGTTACTAAGGAATTTGAAATATGGGATTCATAGAAATTATGAATAGTTGGAAATTATCAATGACTTATTGAGCGGCAATCCCTCACTCATGCTTTGTGTTCAAGGTCTTCTGGAATCCTCCCAACAACCCACTGAAGTGGATCAAAGTGCTACAAATGAAATGGCAGAGTGGTCCTGTGCCTGGCTGAAATCACACCATCAACATCCAGCTCACTGCCTTTCGGTGTGTAGGAGCTACAGATGAGTGAGAACTGACACTTTTCTGAGCCTCACAGGGGACGTATGTGACTCCCCACAAACACTACTATATTTGCACATGATAAAATATTGTGTCAGCTAGCAGTAACCCATGGAGAGATTTTGCTTAGATGTATGTACCATTACTATAGAGATTCCTACTTCTACTGGGCACAAAGCAAGCCCCATGTGACTCTGGAGCTTCTATCTCTATGTCTGTCTATCTATCTATCTATCTATCTATCTATCTATCTATCTATCTGTTTATCTATATATCTATCATCTATCCATCATCTGTCTACATCCATTTACAATTTATCCATAGATGCATTCATTCATCTACCATCTATCTGTACCTACATCTATCATGTATCCATCTGCCATCTATCATCTATTATCCATCCATCTACCATCTATCTATTCACCCATTTATCTATTCACCTATTCAGTTATCATTCATTTCCATCTATCAATCATCCATTCATCTACCCACTCATCCTTCCTTCTTTCCATCCATGTATCTACTCAAATACCCAGTTTATATCCATTTATCTCCATCTATCTATCTATCTATCTATCTATCTATCTATCTATCTATCTATCTATCTTTCTATCCACCCATCCATCTCTATCCATTCATTTTGTTGATGATGTGGGACCCAGGACCTCACACATGGTAAGCACTCTCTTTACTCTGGAGAAAAACCCACATCCATGTCTATGAGTCTCTTTTCAGCAAGGGGAGTACCTTAGGGAGAGAGTTGGCTGAGTCCAGGAGTTCCACTTTGCATTTGGGGCTCCAATTCTTGTCATATGTAACTCAAAGTTTCAGATAATGCAAGGATTTCCTGATTACAGACACGGTGTGTCTTTATATGATTATCTTTTGAAAACTTACAAATTTGAGAGTTGAGTGTGTTAACAACCATTTTACAGGTGAGCAAAGTGAGGACAAAGGCTCCAAGATTACCCAGCATGCAGATAACAGAACCAGTACTCACAGTTGTTGATCTCCAAGCATCAATAGTACTGAAAATATTCTCAGTTCCTAAAAATACAAATTCAGGGGTAGGGAAGGAAGGGAGAGAGGGAGGAAGGGAGAGAGGGAGGAAGGAAGAAGTGGGGGCAGAAGTGGGGGGAAGGGGACTGAGAAAGAAAGAAAGGAGAAAGACTATGTTAGCATTTTTGAATTGAAGAATTTAAAATCTTTTGGTGGCAAGCTACGACGGTGTATTGCTAAGGCTTAGGAATTTTACCCTGCTATTTGTTCTTCAAATAAAAGAATCAGAGTTGCTGACTTAGTTTAAACCAACTCCAAAGACTGCAGAGATGACTGCTGATTAAAAACGTGTCTTTCTTGCTCAGAGAAGGAAATAGCAGGTCTGGTTTCCCGGAAAGTGTTGCATCTTGCAAATTTGATTTTCATTTGCAACAGATGAGAATGTCAATGACTGAGAAAATATTACTTGATTATTAACAAGCTAGAAATAGTAACTGAGTACTTGCTTTGGCATCTACCCACACATGTGAGATAAAAATAGATTAGAAGAAGTCTAAATATGAATTTAAAGGTGACTGTGGAATCATTACTCTTGCTGTTTTTCTGGCCTCCCCCTGCCAGAAATTCCGCGGACTAATTCCGCAGTTTGATAGGTGCCTAGATGAATAGATTCTCTAGATTCTAGTAATGGAAAGGGCGACTTAGACTTAGTATGCTCTCCCATTTCTGCATGGAACCTGAATGTCCTGAGAAACAAACAGTTCAGCCATCATTCTCATTTGGATACATGCAATCATTTTGAATTGTCAAATCTGTATTAACTTGTATCTTTCAGATCCTCATTATTTCATTTCCTCTCAGTTCTGCTATCTAGAATTTTTTTTTAACAACTCAGCTTTCTTGATCGTTTGTGGCTTCATACATATTCTAGAGCTGAACACTTCCAGTGACAGAGTACTCGGGAGAACTGATAACAGGCTGTTGGAGAAGGAAGGAGTCGGCCCATACTAACCTTGTTATCCACAAAAAGATTTTCAGATTCCCCTGCACTTAGCAATGAAGCTATCGGAATTCATTCCACTCAAGGCTACATCTGGCATCAGTGGAAATGGGTGCTGTGATTGCTGCATACAGTACAGGCTCAAACTTCCAAATAGATAATGTCAGAACATTTCTAAAATAGGATGCTAACATCAAGATATACTGCACCAATCAACATACACCAGGCAGGGCAGAAATGGGATGAAGGATTGGGGAGGAGGCTAGAGATGGTCTGTTTCCATTGCCTAGGTCCACAGCGAGGTAACTTTACTGCTTGAATGGCTGTACGAATTCCTTGTGCTACACTCTGAGTTCGAATCTAGGAAACCAGCATGCTGATGCTTATGAAAGTGCTCACAGAAGGGTCTGTTTTAGAACCTACAGGGCGCCCGACTCTGACAGTTCAGGAGAATGGTAGGGAGGGGATGGTGGCCTTAGGTTCGTGACACTGCTGTTCTGGGTGTCGTTTCTCTCCTCGGAGTTTCTGCCAGCCTGGAATACTCATCTGAAACTTCTGCCTTTTCGAAAGGATGCCTTCACTCTGAATCAGCAAGCAAAGGTCACATTACAAGTGTGTTCTGGGGATGGCAACATTTTGATTAGTTACGCAAGAGTCCCCCGGCTTTCCCCAGGATGTCATATTCTAACATTTTCCATTATTTTAAGAAAACCATGTAAGTCGACACTGTTCTGCAATAAGAACTTGAATTTTGTGGCTTATTTTCTTTGCCGTTATGTGTCAGCACCGTGGGCATCGTTGTAGGGAATAAATGACTCTTCCCCAATAAACCAAACGCCTAAAGAAGCCCCTGGAGGAGGCAGGGATGTCCATAAAAGTTGAAATGGATTTTATAATATGGCATTCAATTTAGTGCAATCAGTAGAATTCAAAAATAGTCCAATCTTCCAAAAGAAAATACCTTTGCTACTAATCAGGGAGGTGAGGCCATGTTCTTCCTAGAAGCAGATGCACGTGGCTTCGTCAATGGCCGACAGTATTTATCAAATTATCTCCTCGCTTCCATTTAAGACATTAGTTACCTGGAACATTGAGAAGCTTTTTTCTTTCCTCTTGCTCTCTCCTTAAGTTTGAAAAATTAGCCCCTTAAAGACAACTCCCAGAAAGCATTTATCAAAAGGCCAATTCTCTTTCTGTAGCTTATTGAGAAAAGGCACATGTGTGCGCCCTTTTCTAGTTCTTCCTCCAAGAGTGTCTGTAACAGAAGATATTTCATAAGTGAGGCCAGCAAGCTGACATCATTAATTGTTCTGCAGTGCTGGTGTCTCTGCGAGAAATAAAGCACCAGTGTTCAGCTCTAGGAGGTAGGGTGAGGGACTGCAAGGAAGCTTGATGGATCACATCATAATGTACAGATGTGACAGCTGGTCCTGTGCGAGAGGTAGAAATACCCAGAGAACGAACACACATGCTCTGGGTTCCATGAAAAATCAGCCTAAAGACAAGCCCAGGTGAAGAGCAGTGATGGGACCCTCAACCCACACAAGCATTAGACTCAAAATTTCCACACATGCCAGGGTTCCTAAATGATGTCCCTAGAAATCCAGACACTCAAACAAATGCTGTAAAGGATAGATTTGCCAACATAAAACTTAAAACCTTAACGATGTAAACTGAAGGATTGGGAGTTTGTTTTAAATTGTGTGTGTGTGTGTGTGTGTGTGTGTGTGTGTGTGTGTTTTATTTTATACTTAAACTTTTAATAACATAGACATGAAAATAATGGGCACACACCCACTGCAGCTCAATGGTTGCTCCCTGAACACATTCGCTGCATTTACATTTGGTTGCCTTCTCATGCCAAATGGAGCCTTAAACAATTTAAAAAAAAAAAAAAAAGATTTGAATGTCCAACTCCAAAAATTTTTTTCCATGATAAGATATGTGTGTGTGTGTGTGTGTGTGTGTGTGTGTGTGTGTGTGTGTGTGTGTGTTTTGATGAGTGACCAAGTACCATTGTTTGTAGATGCATCTCTTCCTCCCTCCCCACCCATGGTCCATCCCAGAGTCTTTGTTCAGTGCCCGGAAGGGGTGGCTTACAGCTTCCCTTCAGCCAGACTCATCCAACAACCTTCAATTTGCACTTGTTACTGAGCCAAAGTCAACCCTCCAGGAAGTTCCTTAGCTTGTTTTGGTGTTGCAGGAAGGCAGTGTAGTACCATGGGGGGGTTTTCAGAGCCAAATCTGATACCCTTGTTGGCCAGAGTTTCCCAAGCCTCAATTATGTTGTCTGTAAAATGGAAACAGTAAGACACAATTCACCATTGATGTCTGGGATGGCATGTGATCATGGAAATGGACCCCCCCCCTGCACCTCACACACACCTTATCTTGGGCCTCCAACTTTCAGCTTCTTTTTGGAAAGGACTCTGAGGTGCCAGGCATAGAATCATCAGAGCTTGTGTGGCCCTCACGGTGTTTCAGAATGCTTTCCCACTCAGGCACTGACCTCTGCAGAGGAGTTTCAGTGCCCTCCATCTCTCTTTCGCCCGCAGGCCCGCTATCTGATTGTCCTATCCCTGACCTGCCTTCCTCCAAAGCACCAGGGCTCTGTGAAACATCTTCAGCCTCCTGGTTGTTCTGCAATGTCCAGCTTCCAGCTTCCAAGGCTTGCCGTCCAAGCTCCACACCACCATAGGGGCTTCCTGGGACTAGAATGCACCTCCACTGAGGGTAACATTGGGCTTATTGATATTTTTTTCTTATTATGTAGCCTTCGATGGCCTGGAACTCACTATGTAGACCAAACTGGCCTTGAACTCACAGAGCTCTGTTTCCCTCTGCTTCCTCAGTGCTAGGATTAAAAGTATACACCAACATGCATTGGGCTTAATGATACAGGATTGCTACCCTGGCTCAGATATGTAGCAGGTGGCAAGAACCAGTATGAGTTTGTCAATTGATTGTTTAAAAAAAAATTTAACAGCGCTTGGGGCTTGGGAAATGGTGAAGTGCTCACTGCATAAGCATGGGGGCCTGAATTCAGGTCATTGAACAGTCTCTCTCTCTCTCTCTCTCTCTCTCTCTCTCTCTCTCTCTCTCTCTCTCTCTCTCTTTCACACACACACACACACACACACACACACACACACACACACACACGCACGCACGCACACACTCACGCACAAACTGCTGAATAAGATGTCACAACCAAGCTGTGACACAATTCAGAAATGTCGCTGTAACAGAGCCCAGGTGCAACTCCTGGTGAGGACTGTCTGAAAATGCTTCCTGAAGGGACCAGGATTCAAGCTGGGAAGGAAAAGGAGCTGAGAGTGGGGGAGCAGAAAACCAATCTAAGAGGAAAGTGGGGATGCTAGGAGGATGCTTAGTCAGGGTTTCCATTGCTGTGACAAAACACTAGGACCAGAGGCAAGTTGGGGAGGAAAGGGTTTATTAAGTTTATACTCCCACATCACTGTTTATCATTGAAGGAAGTCAGGAACTCAAACAGGGCAGGAGCCTGGAGGAGCTGATACAGAGGCCATGGAGGGGTTCTGCTTACTGGCTTGCTTCCCAAGCCTGCTTTCTTATAGAACCCAGGACCACCTGCCCAGTGATGGAACCATCCACAATGAATTGGGCCCTCCCTCACTGATCACTAACCAAGAAAATGCCTTAGAGTCAGATCTTATGGAGGCATTTTCTCAATTAAGATTCCCTCCTTTCAAATAACTCCAGTTCGTGTTCAAGTTGACCTAACACTAGCCAGCCCAGAGGGGATAATTGTAGGGATGGGAGGCAATGGACATGCCTGAGCTTCATGTGGAGATTAGAGGTGAGCCAGCAAAGGTTCTTGAGGAAGGGAAGGTTGTGCAAGTAAGTCCAGGCATTGTTATTTACCTGTGTGTTCAACCTGGATAAGACAGTTCTCTAGAACACAGGAAACACAGACAATGGCCAGTTCATTTATGTTAGCAAGGAAGCCCTTTAGAGATAGGCTGCAAAGAATGAGTATTGTATATGTGGGCTATCCATGCATGTGGGTGTCTATATGTGTGTATTTGGTGTGTTTGTATATGGTATATGTATGTGTGCATATGTGTGGTATGTTAGTATGTGTGGATATATCTATATCTCTATATATGGGACTTTAGACCATATCCTCTGCAAGTTAGAGAATGCACTCCCCTTTCTACTCAGCATTCTCCCTCCTTTGCTCTGTGTTCCCTTAAAGTGCTCCTCAGTGTCCCCCCTTCCCTTTAGGAAATGCGTATACATTCCTACCCCTGTCTGCTCCACAGCTCAGAATTTGACTGTACTGGGGATAGCATCTTTAAAGTGATGGCTCTTCTAATGCTTCCTGACTCCGCAGGACAGGTGTGCTTATAGGAAGTGGACATTTGGACAGAGGTATGTTCAAAGCCAGAGTCCATGAGACACAAAAAAAGGCACCCTCTACAAGCTAGGGGAGAGGCCCCTTGGAAGTCTGTGTAACACACTTGTATTAGAGCTTTGGCAGGACGGTGAGCACTTCGTTAATGTGGCTTTAATGTACTCACTGTTGGAAAGAAGACTCCACCTGCAAGCAGCCATTGTAGCACACATAGGAGTCCCATGGGAAATGGTTTCTACCATCACTCCACTGCTGTGTCACACTCTAGGGCCACCCAAGGAGAAGACTCTCTCAGGAGGATGTCTTGGAGATGCTGACAGTATCAGGGAAGCAACCACCTTCCACACCTGGGTTTTCTGTCTGGGCTCCATTTGGTTCTTCTGAACTGGGTAAGTGTGTAAATAAGAGGGCCTTGGGCTCTCTATAATGCAGCATTCGCAATTGTGGCCTTTTAAAGAAACCCACAGACAGTCTTTCCCCATCATCAAATCAGTTCTGTTCTCAGTCACCAAGTCTTCGCATGGATTTTGTAAAATGTGCAAACACTCAAAGCAAATCTGCTTTTAAAAGCGTCGGGCAGGGAACAAGGAAAATCAAAAATAGAGAAGGAAACACAGGCTGCCAGGATTGGCCTTTACAGCAGTCCAGACTCAGATTAACCTGCTCCATCACCATAGACTCCAGGTCACTCTCACCTTTCTGGGAGTTTGTAAGCCAGGCAGTTGCTAAGGGGGCAACTCATACTATCCCTGCACAATTTCACAGCTGAAAGTCAAATAGCAATGATTTTGCTTTGCCAGCCTGACACCACCTTGACCACGTGGAAGAAGTCCCTGGGCAGTGGAGGTGCTCTGCAGAGGACTGAGCGCAATGTGGGTGCAGGTGACTGTGCAGCTGAGATGTGCTATGATACGGTCAGAGAGGGCATCCAGGCACTTTTTCTCAATCAAAATTCCATACATTATGGTAACTAGGGAATTAAACACCACCACACAACCCCCACCGAATGTTCTCTGTGTTAGCTTGCATTCCCCCAGAGACACAAAGCCAATGCATGCCCTACTCTGTCATAAATTATATATATATATATATATATATATATATATATATATATATATCTCACATTCGTATGATGTTCATGCATGCATGATATTTATTAACAACAGTAAGATGTAAAGTATATTATAAGCAGTTGGCTCTTACAATCCCAGAGGCTGGGAAGTCTCAGGATCTGCACAGGGCTATTGGAGACCCAGGGAACTGACAGTGTAGCACCAGTCTGAGGCCAAGTTGAGCACAGGAGACCAACATCCCAGCAGTGTTACAAGCCTGTCGTCATAGCTATGTAGAAAATTGAGGCAGGAGGATGGCCAGTATGAGGCTACAGTGGGCAACATAGTGAATGACTTCAGCCTGAGCCACAGAGTGTTTCCTCGTTACAAAATAAGTTTCATGTTCTTCAGTCTTGATGTCTTTTCTCCCATGGGTGGAGAGCAGCCCAGGTCGGGGAAGGCCATCTGGGGGCCTCTTTCTACCGTTCTGCTGTTAATCTGCTCAGAAACACCCTCACAGACGCAGCTAGACTCTTGCTTATACAAATAATAGAGCTTTCTGTGTTCAAATCAGATTGGTTCAGGAAATAAGGCCAAGTGCTGGTGTTCAACAAGAGTGTGTGGAGTCTCTCAGCTCACTTCTCCACTTCTCCATGGTACTCATACCATGCCATGGGAGCCAGTGTTGGACCCCAGCTCTGAGACTGTTTCTTAAGGCCCACCCACAAGGCCAGGCACACAGCACACTTATCTACTGAAGCTTCCTCAAGAGAACTAGCAGTTGTTAATGTCCCAGCATTAGTATAGTTCCCACAGAAGAACAGCCTGCAGACACTGAGACCCTCGCCAGGCTTCTTAATGTTGCAGAATCATAGCCACTTACGGCTAGCCAACACATGTTCTATTCCTTTCATTCTGATGTCTCCCTGCTCCAAGGTGAGTCCACTCATCAGCTCATAGTAACACAGACAGCTGTTCAAGACTAGCAAGAAGACGCTTCCAATTCACCATCTGCCTCCTTTGTTCACATTCTACCTCCTACACCTATTCACATGCTACCTTCTTCATTCATGATGCTCCACCTCCTTCATTTATTCACAGGCTACCTCATTTCTTCATTTATTCCTTCCATTCATCTATCATCTCCATTCATTCACAGGTCACCCATTATCTATTTATGTTACACATCCCTCATTTATTCACATGCTACCTCTTTCATTCACAGACTATTTCATTTATTCACACTCCACCTCCTTCATTAATTCACAGGGCACATTATTCATTTATTATACTCCACCTCCTTCTTTCCTTCATTGGTCACCTTATTCATTCATTTCATTCATGTTCTGCCTCCTCCATTCATACACTGGCCACTTTTTTCAGTTGTTTATGCTGCACTTCCTTCATTCATTCTTTACCTCTTTCATTCATATACCACCTTCTTCATTTATTCACAGACCACCTCCTTTGTTTATTCATACTTCACCTCCACCATTCATTCATATCCTACCTACTTCATTCATTCATATCCTACCTACTTCATTCATTCATAGACTATCTCCTTCATTTATACTTGTGTTCGACGTCCTGCATCTATTCATACTCAACCTCCTTTGTTCATTCACAGACTATTTTCTCAATTCACTCCTTCTCCACCTCCATTTATCACAGATGACCTTTTTCACTCACTTCCTTTATGCTCCACATTCTTCATTCATTCCCATACTACCCTCTTCATTATTTTCATTCATATTCTCCCTTCCTGATTTATTCATGTTCTACTTTCATTTATTTCTTCACCACATTCTTTGTTTGCCCAATGGCTTTTTTATTCTGAGGGAAATCACCTTCCATTCTATTGTCCAGAAAGAGATTACAAAACTAGACATTAGGTGTTACACTAAAATGAATTTAGAGTTGCTTATACAGTGGTGTTGAAGTGATGGATGTGAATGATGGATGGCTTGCTGGCTAAAGAGGAAGTAATAAATACAGTGGACAGTGACCAAGGTCCAGCATGGAAAGAATGCTGGTTAGTTTTTATCAACCTGACATAAACTAGAGACACTTCCTCAGCTGAGGAATTGCCTCCATCAATGTGGGTCATTTTCTTGATTGATGATTGATGTGGGAGGGCCCAGGCAACCATAGGTGGTGACATCTCTGGTCCTGACGTATAAGAAAGCAGGATGAACAAGCCATGAGGAGCAAGTCAGTAAGCAGCATTACCTTATGGCTTCTTCTTTGGCTCCCGCACTGCCTTAACTTCATGATAGACTGCAATTAGAACGTGTAAACTAAATAAACCCTTCCCTTGTCAAGTTGCTTTTGGTATTGGTGTTTATCACTGCAATAGGAAAGAAACTGGGACAGGGAGTGACCCAGGGGAAGACAGTGGCGAGAAGACAGTGCCTTAGAGAAGAAGGAACACCAGAGGGTAACAACCCCGGGACATTGGCTGGACACAGATTGGCTGGTCCCTCCATCCATCTCTGTTAATTGTCTTCCATCCTGTGCCTCCCAACTCTCATCTTTAAATCTATTTTTAGACTTTTAAACTGTAGTAAAACACAATGGCACAGAACTGATTGTTTTGACTTCTTTCGGGATACAGGTTGTCATCATTAATTACATTCACATGACAGTACGACCACCATCAGTCTCCAGAACTTTTTATCTTGCAAAACCAAAATTCTGTATGTGTGAAACACTAACTTCCTGTTTCCTCTTTTAAGCTGGTAACCTTGCTTCTATCTCTTTGAAGTTGATGATTCTAGGGACCTCATGTAATTAGTCTGTTTACAGTGTGCTTATTTCAGTTAGCGTCATGTGCTCAAAGTTAATTCATGAGGTGCTTGGTGGAAGAAATCGTACTATTTTTGCATATCATCTACCCTTTGATTATTACAAATGATGCTGCTAGTGAACATGGCTATGAAAAAAAAAAATCTGACTCCTCAATCTTGGTTCTTTTGAGTCTATGCCTAAACTGGAGTTGCTGAGTCATATGGTGATTGTTCCTTCTTTTCAGATGTTGTCACATTGTCCCCCACAGTGACTGACTGCACTGTTTTACATTCCCACCAATAATCAGCAAAGAGTTCAGTGCCTCCTGTCCATTGTCGATGCTTGCCAATGTCTGGTTTGCTAACAGTCACCCTAATACCCCGTTCTTCCTCAACTCTCAACTCTTGCACTTTGTGCCCCAGTACCCAGACTCTGAACCCTCTCTTCAAAGCCACAATTTCTCTTGGTGGTGCCTTCTAGCCACTGGGCATCACAGAATAGTCACATGTAAAAGCCTCCCGGGTTTGTTCAAGCGGTCAAGATTTCTCTCTCCAGAATCAAGAACACTTCCTCTACATAGGCAGGGAACATCTCAAACTCAGCATTTATAAGCCCCAATTTCTGACCTTACCACCATAACCTTAAAAGACTCCACCCACTGTTGTTTAATTATGCAAAGATGTATTGTATTTGTTTATGTTTCAGAATATTTGTTTAACAATGTAAAGATGTGTTATATTTGTTTATGCTGCATTTGTTTAGTTATGTAAAGATGTGTTGCTGTTTTACCTTGCCTGCCTAAGGCACCTGATTGGTCTAGTAAAAAGCTGAATGGCCAATAGTGAGAGAGACAATGTAGGCAGGACTTCTGGGCAGAGAGAGTAAGTAGGAGGAGGAATTTAGCCTTGGGGAGAAAGAAAGAGACACCAGGGGCCACCCAGATGGACACAGAGGAAGCAGGAAAGTAGTACATACAGAATGAAAGAAAGGTAAAAAGCCCAGAGGCAACAAAATGTAGAAAAATAGAAACAGGTTAAATTAAGTTAAAAGAGCTACTGTGACAAGCCTAAGCTAAGGCTGAGCTTTGATAATTAATGATAAGACTCCATGTCTTTATTTGGGAGCTGCTTGGCTGGCTAAAAAAAAAAATTGCAAATACAACCCACAGCCTCCCCTCTCAAGGGATATTCAGTCCATCTTCCAGAGTGTGCTGTCCTATAACTTCAGCCATCGTTCATTCCCCCTAGAGACCTGTTCATAGTGCCCTCCTTACACTGTACATACAACTCAGTCGAGAACAAGTGTGTTTCTATGTCTCTGTGATTGGCACTGACGGGACAGGACCCCAGGTCACACATCCATACCACCTGTCCTACACCACCATCCCACAGATGTATAGAGTGGAGTTTGTAGGAGCTCAGTGTCCCCTGCCACCAGATCAAGGGGTGGGTGTCATGAATTTCACTCCTTCCTCTCCTAACAGCCAGGGCAGAACTCCAGTGGGGTCAGCTGGCTCCACCCCTCTTGATCCCTCATTACCTCCCACTCTCCTCTTCTTCCCCAGGGTCCTCTGCTCTGCACCGCTAGCCTCAACTAACCTGCTCACTTTCCTTTCCTCTCTCCTAACCTGCCAGGCCCATGCCTACCTTGGGGCTTATCTGCAAATGCATCAGAACTCGCACCTCTCCTTGAACCCCCATTCATTTTTTTTTCCCATAGCCCATTTCACCTTCCAAAGTACACAGTTAGCTCGCCAAGTATTCCCACTGATTTACAAGCGTCACCAGGGATAAGACTTGTACCTGCTTTCTTTGCTGGGGTTACCCTGGCCAAATGTAACCTTCAAAAGGGTTGCTCTGGCTTATTCAGGATGCATTGAGGTAGAAAAGGTGTTCTTTATTAGGAAGGGACATCAGAGCCATGGAGTGGGCCGCTGTGAGGTTTGGATCTTTTAGGACACGGGTTATAATTGAATCTGACAGAAGTACTTGTATCCAGAGTTTGAAGTCCACCTGTCAGCAGGCCCTGCAGGGCTGGACTAAGGAGTGGAGAGAGTGGCATGCAAGGCTGGCCCAGATTCCCAGGGATTTGAAGCCTAGGGCTTTCTAGGCTGCTGGCAAAGAGCCCTTCGGACACTTGTTCTGTCTGTGAATACAGTTAGTTGTTCCATTCTCCTTTGTGGCGGCTCCTGGGCTCCAACTGGGAACAGAGATGCAGCCTGTCCAGCACCAGCCAGGCCTGGGTTTTGAATAGGAGGATGCCAAGGAAGCCACTTTAAGATTTCAGGTGACTTAGAGTAGAGAGTGATTCGAACTGGGGAAGTGCTTGGCCTAGGAATACCTAATCTTGCTAGGGTTGGTCCGGCTCAGGCTTAGGGAGTCTAGATAGCCAAGTCCTCTAAACTCCTCCTCTGGCCTCCCAGCACTGCTAGATTTAGGAAAAGAAGGAGAAGGATTCAGGCTGTCTAGATAAATTTGAATTTCAGGTAAATAAAAACTTTTGTATAGAGATGCTTCAAATATTGTAAGAATGATTTATCAAAATTCAAAATTCCTATGTACGACATCTGAAAAATCTATTTCCCGACTACTGTGAGGGGGCAGGGCTGGTTTATACCCCTCATCCTCAGTGCCCCCCCTTTCCTCCATCTCAGGGCACAGATCTTGAGTTCCAGGTAAGTAAGGCCTCTGCCTCTCCTTTGCTGACCACCCTCTTATCCCATCACTACACTTTCTGGTCCTGTGGGCTAGAATTCAGGGTAACCATGAAACCAGTATCCAGGTATTTTTTTTCCCTTAGGGCAAGGAAGCCTGGACCCTGTGGGCAAAACTAGTTGCCCTTTCTGGGGAGAAAATATGACTAGGGTCCCTCTCTGTCTCTCTATCTCTGTCTCTCTGCTCCACAGCAGCAGAAAAAGGCAGAGATCAATAATTTCACCCACAATCAGCCCTATTACATTAAGTTTTAAGGGGCTGGGCTAGCCCAAAACCTTCCCAAGTGAAGTCTACATTGAGCTCAGCTCAGCCTTAGCTGACTCTAAAGATGGGGTGTGGCCAACCAGTTCCCTGGTTAACCTCACCACAGTTCTAGTAGGAGGAAGGATTTGTTGCTTCTCCTCATGGAAAGGAGGAGGTCGGGGCTTGCTCTGCCAGGAATATCTCCGGGTCAGATTGCCTGTGTTTACAGCACCAATGGGGACAAGTGGCTTCTTTCTGATTGTTTCTGGAGAGAGGGAGGAAAAAAAAAAAAAACCGCATTCTGCTAATCAGAAATAAGCTCATGTTGCACAGCAAGAATGCTTTGTCTCTCTCCCCTGGGGAGCTGCTGCATTTTGGTTGGGGCAACCTTGACTGCTCATGCTTCCTCTCAAGGTGTGGCCTACTTAGCCGAATGAGCCAAGCACAACTATAATTAGAATTATATGCAAAATGAAAAGACTGTTTAAGGAACATCTCTGAGTCCTCATAGTCCTAAGCATCTGTTGCCATGGAAGCCGGCGAGCAGCTCTGCAGTTCTGGAGTGCTAAGTGCCGGTGGCCCACTTGCTGCTAAAGGGCCCCTTTAAATAAAGTTGCCTTTTTTCTCTTTGGTTTCTGAATAAACATCAACCTGGGTTCTTAGTGCAAAATCCTGATTTCAAGGTTATTGATACCATACTAAATTAATACAGTCTGTGGACGGCACACACTGCCCGGCAAAGCCGGGAATGCTCCTGTCTCCTGAAGGCTTGACATTTGTCTTTCATCATGTTCTGAAAGGTCACGAGCTACAGATGGATCAGGGTACCTGCCCGAGTTTACATTTACATGCAGTTTATTTTATTCCCATGCGCTTCTTAGGAGCCCCCTCACTGGAATAAAACTGTAGCGCTTCCGTCTTCTCCAGGCTGGCGAAACTAGAGAGCTGTCACGCTGCTCTCTCTCCATAATTTGAATTAAAATGAGAAGTAGATGCTGATTTGATATTTCAAAAGCGAAAGCCTTGAGTTTCATGTTGGCTAAGACTGGCCATCTTAGAGATCACACCACCGATTTCTTGATGGGATGATGTGGTGGGGGAGAGGAGGGTGATAAGAGAATCTAATCCTATTATGCATTTTATATTTAAACCCTGGACTCTCACTGCCCCTGCTAACTCAAACACAATTCACCAATAACAGATTCAGAATCGATGGGAGACAGGCATGTGCTCCTCTTCATCCGTGAATGTGTTGTTTATGTGTGTGTCTCTGTTGAAGAAAACCACTTATGCCTCTGAGTTACTCCCATATCCCCCCTTTTTGGTGTGATAGATACTAAATACTGTCTTATATATATATATTTTTAACCAAAATACCTGTGGAGCTGACAGAGCATGATGCATTCATTTTCCTTGATTTTGTAGTGAGGGAAAAGGCTAGCATGAATAATTCAAAATAATGCTGAGGCTGTTAGGATTTCGTATGGGAGAGGTCATCACAGTTGGGAGGAATGAGCTGGGAAACCATTACTATTCCGCGATCTTTGAATCTCAAGGTGACATCGTTATTATTTCTCTATATCTATAATGCGGTGCCTCAATAGCTTATTGCTGTGTTTCCCATGTAGGGGAGAAAGATCAATTACATACAGACCTCGAAATGTGAACCATAAGCAGAGTGCCTAATAAAACTGTCATTAACAGTCCTCACCATCTTAGATGCGTGCTTCCGGGTCAAGTGGCTTTAAAAAAATGATAGCTGGCTCACTGAAAGTTGGAATGAAGAGGATTTGTTTAGAAGGAAGCCATTTCTTAGCCAAATAACAGGAATGCTCTAATCATGTGTGTTAATTTCAGTATGTAACACAGAAAGCAGCCTCATGATCAGCTTGGCTGCAAGGACCCTTATCCAGAGGTTCCAGCATGTACCCGTGAAACACAAGCTTGTTATAGGTCTAATATTAGCTGCAAGCACTCTTGAGGAGGCATAGAGCAGTCCCATGCAATCATATCTAATTTATCCTCTTCTATCCAGACTCAGAAAGATATCACCAAAAAAAAAAAAAAAAAAAAAAAAAAAAACAAAAAACTGCTAAAGTAGTGTTTATAGCACTTTCCTTGCTATTTGTTACCAGTCCATCATCAGCAATAAATTTTGCTTTCTCTGGAATGGGATTAAAAAATACACCCCTACATTCAAAAATATTAAAACAGCATAGAGTTATTACTACCTCAGAATCCCCCTTTTTTTCCTAGCCCCAGAGGTCCTTACATGTTGAAAACCTTTTTGACTTTACAGACTTTTGCAAGCCTTCCCACCAACTTAGTTTTTAATTAAAATGTTCCTGTTAGTGTTGGAGACATCACATTTGGTTTAAAAGCTTAACAATTCCCAGCATTTGTGATTTTTTTTTGTAAGGTGGATAGGAAGGCACTACAAATCTTTTAAGTTATACAAAACTACTTTGACTAGACACCCACACTGCTTACCCAGTGGATCCCACTCATCCCATGTTCTGCTCAGTGCTGGGACAGTCTGGCTTCTAGAGGTGAGAGCTGAGGAAAGGTACTATTTTGCTTCTAGGTGACGCGATAATGGTTCATTATCATCTGTCATCTACTGGCTAATGACTTTCTGATTTGTCTCCTGAAATTTTATTTTAAAATGTATGATTTGGTATTTATTGTGAAATGGTGTTTTAGCTGATAGATGAACTACACCGGTAACAGATAGGGTTGGCTGGCTTCCTAGAAAGCATCTTTCTTCACCCCCCCCCTTGTGTTCCTTTTCTTGCCTTTCTCTCTGTCCCTCCCTCCTTCTCCCCCAGCCCCACCCCATCTCTGTTCTCGCTGTAGTGACCAAGCTTGTTTAGAGCTCTTAGGCTCAGGCTGTCTTCCTTCCTTTCTTTTTTCTTTTTCTTTTTTCTTTTAATTCTTCTTCACATATTTCATCCTGGCTGCAGTTTCCCCTCCCTCCCCTTCCTCTAGTTCATTTCCCCATTTCCCCTCTTCCTCAGATCCATCCCCCTTCTGCCTCCCCTCAGAAAAGAGTAGGCTTTCCAGAGACACCAATTGAACACAGCATCGCATGCTACAATAAAACCAGGCATATACCATCACATCAAGACTGGACGAGGCAACCTAGTAGGAGGAATAGGGTCCCACAAATAGGCAAAATAGTCAGAGACAACCCCCCCACCCCCACCACCTCGTGCTCCCACTGTTAGAAATCCCACAAGAATACCAAGCTACTCAGCTATAACATATACACCGAGGACCTAGGTCAGACCCCTAAAGGCTCCCTGATCTCTGCAAGCCCCCATCTTCCCCTCTTATAACCCCTCAAGTGGCTGGGCCCTATGGATGCACACTGCTGCACTTGGCGCTTCGTATTCTCAGAACATCCATACAGGATTGCCAAGAGGCAGACTGAGTCTTGTCATCTGAGTGCACTGAGCATGAAGAAGGAAGGACCCAAGGTCCTGCAGATGCCATGTGGTCATTTCCCTTTTGTGTAGAACCATCCTCCTTACAAAGCCACTGTATGCCTCTCCTCAGATCTTGACTCATAGGGCAAAAAACACCAACCAACCAACCAACCAACCAACCAAATCCAAACAGGTAGCACTGCAGAAGGGTCCCTAGAAGAAGGCATGGTTAGAACTACCCAGCTCGGTGCTTAAAGTGGCACTCAGCTGCTGAAGGAAGGAAGGCATTGAGACCGAGTGAGGCAAGTCCTCCACAGCTCAAACACTGTGCCTGGATGGCTCAAATGTGCGCTGCTTAGTGGAAAGAAACACAGAATCCTTTTTTCAGAAAACTTCATATGACATCAACGAGTCGAGAAGATGTAAATCACAGGTTATAAGCATATCACTCACCTCACGCAAGCGCTTGTCTTCACAGACTGGGTACCCAGATGACCAGAAACTACCACACTTGTGAAGATGAGCCCCTCGGGGAAGGTGGACATTGTCCAGTGAGCCCCACAAACCTATATTAGGTTTCTATGGTTGTCATAGAAAATTACCACAAACCATGCAGCTTAAACCACGGGATATGTGTATTTTTATTCACAGTTCTGAAGGCCAGCGTATGCAGTTGGGGTGTGATAGGGCAGGAGAGAGACGCTGTTCTGGGCTCTCAGTTCTTCAGGGTGGCTCTGTAGTCCTAAGCATCCTTTAGCTTGGAGCACTGCCACTCCATAACCCATGCTGGTCCTCACAGGCTGTCCTTCCCACTCTCCACATGCCATGCTCATTTCGAGTCTCTGGGTCCAGATAATCCTTTCCAGAGAAGACCTAAGATACCGGCCTCAGGTCCCCCTAATTCTCTCTTCCAATTTGATCTCATCTTACATTACAGAGAACCTATTTTCAGATAAAGCCAGAGAGTTACTATGAGTTAGGGCTTGAGCATATCTTTTGGGGAAACACAGGTCAAACTACCATAGTCTCTCCTTGTCAGGCAAATGTATGGTTCCTGGACAGTGGGGTGCTCACAGACCCCGGGAAGGCTGCCTCATCAGGCTTTTGCATGTCCATGGCTGTATCCAATTGTCCAGCATCCTAGAGAGAGTTTCTAGAATGCCTGACAGACTCTGCCCTTCCCCCATCCTTTTCCAGGAGTGGCCATGAACCCTAGTCCCACTCTGGAAGTTTGGAGCACAGCCAAGGGGAGGGATTGCTGCAGGCCTGGGAGGTACAGACAGTCACCCAGGAGCTCAGGTCCTGTTCCCACCCTGGGGGCTGCCTTTGAAGTTGGCAGCAACTCTCAGAGCACAGGGACAGAGCAGTGGAGGGAGGCCCTGGCACACTCTGCTCTTCCACTCTGTTCAAAGAGAATAGTCTGAGCAAATAGCTTAGCAAATAATGAATGAATGGCAGACTCTGGGCCGGCCCAACAGGAGACCTGCTTACAAGGGTCAGTCTTTCTACAGACGGAACCCCCTGCCTGAGGCATGCTGAGCCAGGCCTGAAACAGAGAGGGGAGGTGGCCCTTTCTTTCTTTTTTGTTCTTTATTTTTTAACATTTAATTTCTACCTTGCTGCCCTGAGGATGCTCAGTGGAGGCACAGGTGGTGTGCCAGTGGTCAATGCCAGCCATTGTCTTATTTACTCACCTGCACCTGCAAGAAACTGGAGGGAACAGTGCGGGAGGAGCCTGGCTTTTCATGGGTAGGGAAGGCATTAACACTCTGAAGGCTTCTGTCTCCAAGCTTTCAGAGCCTGTATCCCCCTTTGGTCCATAATCACAGCTAATGGGCTGGCCACAGAGGCATCAGGGGCATAAAATGGTCTAACACTACATTGACTATAAATAGCAAAGCCATAAGTGACATTACTTTGCAGATAAGAAACAATCACATCATTAAGCAAAGGTGTTTAGTGTATCAGTCACCCTAACTTTGATTGATTGCAAGGCATTTGTCTGTCACCGGCACAATGGAAGCTGTAATGCAACTCAAGGGTTTAAAGAGAAAATTAAGATGAATATTGCTGCTAGCTCTTCAGTTTGCACAGATGCAAAAAGGGTGGGCTTCCCTTGCTGCCTGCAGGGCTGGCCTTGGCCCGGCTTCCAGGCCCAGCGGCTAACAGACTGCCCTGGGGAAGCAGAGAAGGTAGCCCTGGGGGCTAGACACAGCCCGCCCAGGGCAGGAGGCAGTGACAACACGGAAGGAAATGCTCCCTCCCCGCAACCTGTCCTTTCTGAAGGGAGCAATGCATTCCAAGATTCCAAGCTGCAAGACTTCCCCTTTGATTCCAGCCCTGGCATCAGGAAGACTTGTGGAAGAAGTAACTGGCGTTATGTTGACCATTGCTAGGGCTTCGAATGCGAGCATGCTACCCACAACTCTGGTAGCCAGTTCAACTTTAATCCCTCTAAGTCAGGCACCGAGCCTAGCTCAGGAAGTACCATGTGGGTTAAGTCACAGTCTCTGGTCTCCAGGATTGGTGACCCAACCTGAGTGTGGAGGGGGTGAGGTGGGGGGACTTATGGTACCAAGGTGCTAGGAGAGGCTGCTGGATGAATAAATGAAGTGGCTGGAGGGCTGAGTGAGGCTTCAGACACAACGGAACTGTCCTAGGAAGCCTGGCATCCCTTCCCTCTGCTTGGAGCAGTCAGGAAAGACACAGCAAGGTAGAAGGAGGGTCCCAAAGGACCTTCAGAGGGAGAGATTTTGGATCAGAGGAGTCACAGACAGAGGTTTTTCCAAAAAACACTGTTCCTGCTACTTGTGTACAGACGGACTACATTGGATGCGGGCGGCCAGGACACAGAGCTTCAGAGAGGAAAGCCCATGGGGCTGTGGGGGAGAAATGGCTGGGAAGAACCAGGAAAATGTACAGAAGGTTTGGGGTGTGTGGCTGGACTGCACCTGTTTTCATGCACAGAACTGTCACTGAAGGCTTCTGCCTGGATGAAGTGGGTAGTCTGAATTGGAGGACAGTGACAAGTGTCCCAGGGCCAGGGAGGGACTGGCCAGGGTGGGCATCGAGGAGGAAGCCACACCCTTTGCATCACCTGGTGGTTGGTGCACTGAGATGGTCACCGGCTGTTGGGCACCTGGCTCTCAGAGGTGGGAAATGCTTCAGGTGCTAAGAGAAAACCTAGCAAGAGCCAAGCTGTGGACTTGGACATTTGTGTCTTAGAGGCACATTCGCAAGGATGGGAGTGGAGCCAGTGTCTTCTGTCTGTTGTGATTTTTTGTTTGTTTGTTTGTTTTGAGAAAGGATCTCTTGTAGCCCAGACTACTTTGAACTTACTTTATAATCTAAGATGACCTGGAATTTCTGATCTTCCTGTCTCTACCTTCCAAGTGCTAAAATTATAGGCATGCATCACTATGGCCCCTTAAAAAACAAAACAAACAAATAAACAACAACAACAACAAAAAAGTGGCCCTGGGGATTGGAACTCAGGGCCTTGTGCATGCTAGACAGACACTATACCAAATAAACTACATCCCATTGTTGCTGTATCCATTGAGATTGTCTTAAAGGATAAAGCAGCAGACTCTGCTCACACTTGTAGTTATTACAAATCTCCTTGGAAGTGAATGAAACACTATCCGGTTGCAGAAATATTTCACTTACTTGAACACAAGAACTGATCGATCTTGAATAATCATTAAACCAGTCAACAAAATCCTTAGAATTCATTATATGAATCAATAATCATCTAATCAATCAATCAGGAATAATGTCTACTCAGAAACAGAGGATTCAGGACCCCATGAAGGGTGAAAGAGCATATTAAGTCACCAGCCCACTGCCACAAGCTCTTTCCTGTCTGGCTCCTTAATATTGCCATTGGATTCCCAGGGGAAGACTGGTCCTGTTCCTGCTGTGTCAGCACTAAGACACTTCAGGCTGTAAAGTTGGGATGCCAGCACTATCTCAGGAAAGGATGGACACCTCAGATTGTCCATGGTGTTTCCTGTAGCTTTGGGTTAGTTCTTTCTGTGCCTCCAGTTTCTTGACTTCTTGTATTCTCTCTGGTTCTCTTGTGTCTATGTGGTACTGGGGTTGGAATCCAGGGCATTGTGCATGTGCCAGGCAAGCATTCTACCACTGATCCACAGTCTCAGTGCCTTCGTGGGTTATTTTATATTGGCTGCTATTTCAAAAATTACTTTTCCTGTGCAATTTGTACTAATATTTCAGCCCCGCCCAGTGTTTGGACCAGTACTGCTAAGCCATTGGATTGGCCCAGGCCAGAGAGATCCCTCTGCAAACCTGCTCGGGTCTGTTTACAAGATGTGTGGTGCATACACTGATCTAACGTCCCCTGAGAGTCAAAGCTGGGTGCCAGAAATGGCTCTGCCTCTCTCAGAGTGTCCCGATCCTTGGCTGGGAACTCTTTTGTGGCTGGAGAGCAGAGCAGAAATGGGATCTGTGGAGGCAGGTCACTACCATGCTACCACAGCTAAGTTCTCAGCTCTGGCTTCAGGATCTACAGTTACCAAGCCCCAGAAAAAGGTGTTTCTTATTCACATGGAGCACTGTGACCAGGGTGGTGTACCATGACTAGATATCTATTATAGCTTGAATGTGAAATGACCCCCATGGGCTCATGGGTTTGAATACCTGGTCTCCAGCTGGCTGCACTGATTTGGGAGTTGCAGCACATCTCGAAAGTGGATTTTGGCTGGTAGAAGTGGGTCTCTGGAGCCAAACCTTGACCATTTTATCCACCTTTTGATCCAGCCTAAGCTCTTTGAGTCTTCTCTGTCTCAGTTTGTCAGCTTTAGTCACACATCATCACCCATACAAAGGGAGCCACTCCCACTGCCATGCCTGTCCCATAGAGATGGGCTGTACGTTCTGAAAATAAATCTCTCATCCTTAAAGCATGCGTGTGTGTGTGTGTGTGTGTGTGTGTGTGTGTGTGTGTGTGTGTGTGATCGCCATGCAAAAATATCTAAGGATGTACCGTGTCGCCTGTCCTAACTCAGATGTCATTGATGCTTGCTAGAGTCTAACTCAAGAATATTCCTGGTTTTGATGACCTGAACACTCATGTTCATAGGAAGATTAGACTGCAGGTCTAAAGAAGGGCTTGTCACCTACGTAGTCTTCAAGCTATCAACTTCTGACAAGTGGGAAGAGAGTCTTAGTCTTCTGATTATCCATGGTTCTTTGTTGTAAACCTGGTGAGAATCTCATCCCCAGTGCCTGGCTGAGTGCCATGCCCATGATCTCTTGGGGTTGCCTCGACTTCATGGCATCCAGAGGGGCAGCTGAAGGGCCTCTGGGGCCTCTCCTTTCTCTCCTCTGTGCTGCCATGAGCTGGTGCCATGAACCTCAGAGTGTGGGTTTCCTTGTTAACAAGTTCCCATTGATCCCTGACTCCCCCCCAAAATGTTCAGCTTTTGTGACTAAGTGAGTATCACCTTCCCTTGGTGAGTGTCTTAGTTTCTTTTCTATTGCTGTGAAGAGGCAGCATGACCAAGGCAACTTATAAAAGAAAGCATTTAATTTGGGACTCACAGTTCCAGAGAGTTTAGAGCTCGTGATCATCATGGCAGGGAACTCGTCAACAGGCAGGCAGGCATGGTACTGGAGCAGTAGCTGAGAGCCTACATCTGATCCACAAGCAGGAGGCAGAGAGAGAGCTAACTGGGACTGTGGTCAAAAGCCCAACCCCAGTGATGCATCTCTGCCAACAAGCCATACCCGCTAATCCTTCCCAAACTGTTCTGCCAACTGCAGATGAAGCATTCAAATATATGAGCCCATGGCGACAATTCTTCTTCAAACCACCATAGTCATGGAAAAGTGTGAGGTAGCTGGTCATATTGTGTTCATGGACAGGAAGCAGAGAGGGAGATGAACGCTGTGTCTCAGCTTGCTTTCTTCTTTTTAATCAGTCCAGGACCAAAGCGCATAGGATGGAGCCACCCACAGAAAAAGTGGATCTTCCCAGCTTAGTTACCCCAATATAGGCACTTCTTCAGAGAGATACACAGAGACTTATTTATCAATTGATTCTGGATCAAGTTGACAATCAGGATTAAGCATACAGTCGCCAACAGTGAGTGCCCTGGCAGATTAGGGAGCGAGGAGTCAGCTGAAGACTGAAAGGGAACGAGGAAGAATGTTGAAAAGGTGAGTTTCAGGTAACAAAGAAGTGTACAGTGCTATGTTCCAGCCCCTCCAGGTCTTCCTCTGGAACTTTCCAGAAGAATTGTGGTGTGAATGCAGCACTAGTCCTCTGTTTTATAGAGAGGCAGGTGATGTGAAATGCCAGGTGATAGGTTTCATCTCTCCAGTGATTCCAGTGAATGTTAGCCTTCCGTCATTCTTCTCCCTGATTCCACAAGCTGCACTTCACATCTGGGGGAACTTATATTTATGTGTAATCTCACTGCTTACACTCCACTGAACAATAAAAGAACAATAAACTTAATAAAAAGCCCAAGTGATTGGAAACTGCTCTGGGAACAGCAGTCCAGTATGAAAGCTATAAATTCACTCATGTGCTCATGACAATGTCAGCTAATTTTTATGAAAAGCCCATCACACAACATGGCACCCAACACTGCGGTGGCTTGAGTGTCAAGCTTCAGACTTCCCCTGGTAACAAAACGGAAAATGTATCATAAGATGATGTCGCAAGCCGCAGATTCATCTTGAAATGCTCGTTGCAGCCGGGGATGTCTCCTTGCTGACCTTGTCTCACACCTGAACTTCAAATTAATCATTTCTTTTCCTATACTATTGCACAATGCCCGCTGGTACCAAGGCGGGGTGGGGAGAGGGCTCTAGAAAATAACAGCCAGAAATATCATCCCACGTGACAGACTTGATTGGCCCGCATTAGTGAACCTAAGGTAGACATAATTAGCCCATGGAACAACAGCAGTCATCGGGAGGCTAGAAGCTTCGTCTGAAGCCATTATCTCCGACAGTACACTTTTAAATAAACCATCAGGGGCCCATTTCTTACTGTACAGACCCAGCGGGAGTACACAGTTGCTTGATTGTCCCAAGAGAGTATAGTGGATAAGAAATCGGGCTGCCTTTCCGTGTTTCAAAATAGACATTTGCCTAATCGTTTATGATAGCCTCTAACCTGTTCTTCAGACCTCACAGGATTTCTCACAGTCTTGGAAATCAACTTGGTTGAAAAAAAAAAAAAAAAAAAAAACTTGGCCAGATGATTGAAAGGAAAAAATAGCCATCCTAGAGAATAATGTTGTGTGTAAATGAGGAAAAGTAGCAGCTATGGTAATCTATTCCCTGACCACAAGACTTTGTAAACTTTATGACCATGAGCTGAGAACCAGAGCCTATCCATTCTGACTTCCTATGATTATAATCGTTGATAGATAACAATTTAACATTTATGGTCACCTGGAGAGGAAGGGCAGGCCAAGGCAAAGAGGAGGGAGTTCAGGACTAACCCAAAGAGCATTGCTCCATGTACAGTCCCCTGTGAGCAGCCAATGCTGTTTGCGGCACAACTGAACTCAAGCCGTGGGTATCTCTGGCATGTACATTACTGAATGAGGAGACAGTGGGTCAGGTCCTCCAAGCACCTTTGAAACTCCTACTGGGCAACAGCTCAACCTGAAGGCCCTGCAAAATGGAGGGGATGGGAGAGAGGGAAAAGGAGGAGAGCTCGGGACTGGAGATCCTGCTACCTAGGATCCTTGACGTTTGTTTGTGAATGTTTGGCTGAGTGCATGGTCTGTAGACACATGTGCAGCTGGGGACCTCGGTCTGAGTGTCACAGACCTGATGCCTTCGTCTGCGTCAGACAGCTCTCCTCCTGTGGGAGCAGAGCTCTATCTGGACCTGTCTCCCAGAGCCTGGGCCCGCCCTGCCTGTGACTAGCTTGCAATTCTGACCCCCACAGGCATCAGAAGAGGGCTCGAGCAGGGTAGCATGGGAGCCTCCTGGTGCTCCTAGAATATTATAACAACCTTCAAGGGGTCCAGCCTGTGGATTTCTCAGCCTCGGGATCTACCAGGGCTGCACCCAGTTTGGGGACACCTAGCAGCATTTCCTAGACCCATCAGGGCTTTGTGGAAAGTGTTTCTAATCCTTCCCTGTCCTTCCTCAGCACTGCAGTCCACTCCTTTCAAGACCCACCCAAAACGTTGCATCCTCTGGGACACCAACCTGTGTTCTATCCAGGTAAAGAAACCCCGACTGCTGACTTTATATGACTCTAGTTGCCTCAGCTGCTTGAGTCCCTCCCTGCCCCTACACAAGCTGTGGGCTAAGTGAGCCCCTCTACCCACTGTTTTTGGTACAGGCCTTGGGACAAAGCTATCCTCACACATGTTTCTTCTCACCATGAAAAGGAAGGCTGCTTACCATTGTGCAACTGTCTGCTGTTTTCCAAATAAGCTTTAAGTCATGAGAAACTTCCTTCTTCTGAAAAAATAGCATGTAACTTGCCGAATCAGGAATGTGTGGCACACAATCAGATGATAAGAAGCAAGCACTCGGTGTTAATCTTTCTTAAAGTGCATTAACAACACACAAATAAATATGAAGCTACCCGAATAGAGTTTGAAAGTTAATACTAAATGAATCAGGTCCTAGTGTTTAGCAATGCAGCCATTTCTCCCCCACTTTGAGGGTGTTTAATACTTAAGGGTCGGTGCCCTTCCTGTGATTAATTACCAGGATGTGCCCAGACTTGAGCCTCATTATTGCAGTTTAGACTACAAGCATGGCTTCCCTGCGACATCACCAGCCTGAGGACTTCTCATGCCTGGTGGAAACATAGCTTAGCGTCTCTTCTCTCCAGTTGACTAAGTAAACCTGATTGAGGGAGGAAGCCACTTCTGGAATGTTTCCCGTGATTTTACCAGCCCACGGCCACATGATCATTGTGGATTAGACACATACATATAGCTTTGCTCATCTCCCAAGCTGCAGATTTTCATAAGTCTTCATTTTAACCTAGTAAAACCTGCTTTGGCCTTTTGTTTACAAAATAGGCATTTGGCGGTAATTGTTTTAAAAATGAACATATAGAGAGAGGGGTTCATGATTTATACCCTGTCCCTGTGTAATTAAGAGACAGCTTTTGATTTCAATGAAGTGACAATCACATAATGGATTTTGGAAGCAAGATAAATATGAAGAGGAAGTGACATTTATGAAGTACACAGGGAGAAGAACGGCGAGATTTATTTTGCAAGTGATAACACACTACGGGTGACAATCTTCACTTTTACGCTTACAATTTGCCAAATGATCTCAAATCTTGTTAATTAAAAAAAAGGAGGGGCGGGGGGGTGGTGGTGGTGAGATGGCAGGAAGCCTAGGAGAGGTCTTTTGTGTCTTGAAGTAGAAAGGTGCCTGCTATTTTCTTCGGGCTGACCCAAACCTAGAGAAAAGCAATTGTTCAGAAATATTCAAATGTTCAGTATTTTCACAGTTATTGATTGCTCTTGTGTCTACTGCTAGCTACTAAAAGTTGATTTATCATAGACTATCAACATATTTGAGTTTTTCTTTTTTTCCTTAACTTTCTTCTTTGTGCTTGGTTTTCTCAGACACTGAAAAAAAAAAAAAATCAAACTGGTATGAAGTAATGGGATTTCTCCCTGCTCCCGCCCCAAAGAGTACAGTTAAGAGAGCCACCACATTTCTTACCCACTGCCTAGCTCAAAAATTTTTTCTTTAAATTAAGCATTTTTATCTTGCCCAGAGTAAGCACAAGGGTAAGGAGGAACGGAGACATCTATTTTGGCTCCAATCCAGCCCAAACTGGCCACGAGACAAGTTTCCTATAATTTGAAGATCTGCAGTAAAAAATGAACCTATTGTATTTTGCCAGGCTTTATTTAGCTGTTTGCAATAAAAAAGTTTCTATATTACTTTAAAGAAAACCATTCTTATAACATTCAGTTCCACAAGACAGTGAAATTTGTCATGGCAAATTCACGCACGTATAAAATTTTCTATGTGATTTCTTCTGGAGTGGGGATTTCTTGTCTGCCAGAGTCTAACTGCCTACCTTCTAATATATATTATACAGAGACTCATTTGTGCATGAGCTCGTGTTATGCGCGCACACACACACACACACACACACACACACACACACACACAAACTCACTCAAAGTGAAAGAAAGACATGAGTGATAATTTTGACATGCTTCTGTTAGACAGTCATCACCTATCTTATTTTAAACATAATTAAAGAGAACAATTCCCAACAAGGTGTGGTGGTCCATTCCTGTAATCCCAGTCCTTGGGAGGATGAGGCAGGGGGACTGCTACAAGTGCAAGGCCAGCTTAGTTTACAGAGTGAGTTCCAAGCTAGCTTGGGCTGCAGAATGAGGCCCTGTCTGTCATAAAACAAAACAAATGACAACCAACCAACCAACCAACCAACCAAAACTTAACAGCAAAACAACTGGACGCACACACATACATGTTATAGATCCAGATCTTGACTAGAGAGGGGGTGGGCAACCAATCTCTGAGTAGAGTAGACATAACAAAACTAAACATGGCACCAAGTTAATAGGGGAAGTGTGGCTCTTCCGACAAGTCAATACTACACCAAGTTTATCTGTTGATTAACAGTTATACATGGTAGAACTTGGATTCAAACAGTTGACTTAGTGGTGGTGGTAAAGGCTGCTGGCTCTCTTTCAGTATCTACAGCCTGAGTGTCTTAGAGGAAGGGGGGCACACCATTAACTTCCAGCTCATAGGACAGGGAAGTTCCTTGAATGTGACAGTCAGGGGAGAAGTTATCGCCTCCTCTCCCTGCTAGCTTCCATGTGGGCACAGCCAGGTGGCACCTTGGGTGGGTGGAAGAAGGCCACTTCTGGATAGATCAATGACAGTCATTGTTGATTAGTTAGCCCTTACTTACTATGTGCTCACAATGGCCTATGAAATAGGTACTACTATTCTCTCCAGGTTCCAGGTAGAGAAACTGAGGTACATAGCTATGAGACATCTGGTAAATGCTAGAACTAAATGCAACTTTATCCAGGTAGCTTACAGTCAAGGACCATGTTCTGAGCTGCCACTGGATATCATCTCTGGAGAGGAAAGGACACTTGAGAAGAGGCATGGGTCTCTACACCATCAAGCTACCACTTTAATCCTGCTTTTCCCAGCCAGGTCTTTTGTTTTGACTCTTTACTATGACAAGCAAACCCATGTCCTAACAAAGAAAAAAAAAGCAATGGACAGAGTTTGTGATTTGTAATTTAGGAAGCTAGGCAAATCTATTGTAAATGTCTACCTGAAACAGTGCTATAAACAAGCCTCCAAGTTCCAAGCCTGCGTTCCAGGCCTAGGGGTCACGTCCGCCAAGAAGGCACAGGTGATGTGTCTCAACCCAACCCCTGAAATCCAGGGTCCCCTTCAGAAGGAGATGGGGCCTGCTTGAGAGGAAGTTGCATGCAAAATAGTTTTTAAACAGTTATTATTTACTTTTTGTTCCTAATGGAAAGTAACGTATTTATTCTTTGCTTATCGCTTCTTTAGATGAGGGTGACAAGGTAACTGTGACTTTGTGGATGTTGTTTACTTTCATTGGATTTATTTAATTGTGAACTTTTTGACTTACCTAGAGTTAATGGATTGTTCTGTTTAAAAATCTGCTGAATTTTTTATTTGCTTCATGCCCCACATCTTTGCGTGAGGAATAGAATTCATACATCAGGCCATGATTCGGTTCCACGTTTTAATGGTAGGCCCCTTCCCAGACCCCAATTCTTCCGTATTGGTTTCTCAGGAATAAGCCAGGCGAGGATAACACACAAAATAAGTTGTTTATGACCCCACGTGACTACCAGTCTTGATTTCTGATTTCCACCACAGTCAAATAACAAGCCTTAGAGGTCCCTAGTAGATCTTCATACTTCAGCAGTATAAACATCAAAGCTGTACATGATCTCAGAAAGCTGAAGACATTTTCCACTGCCCGAGAGCTTCTCTTGTTGAGAAACCCAATTTCTTCTGTTTCTTTGTTTGTTTTTTAATATGTCTTATTTCCTCCTTACCTTTGCTGGACATGTTTAGAATTTCCCCTTTATTTCCGGTTTCCTAAACTGTTGCGAAACTACACCCTGGAATACCCAGGAATGTGTGTATTTGTTTGGTGGACAGAAACTAAGTGACCACTGGTCTTTAGCTCCAAGGACGGTTTTTAAAAGACACTCCAGCTCACTCTCTCACACTCGTTTGTTCTACTTGGTCATACCCCTCGTATCCAAACGTTAGACCTTGGTTCACACTCTGAAGTGCCATCTTTTCCTTTCCCATTTTTCATCTATCATTTTTCCTGTTCTACTTTTCTGATTTCTTCAGTTTTTATCTTCTAAATCTGGGTAGCATTAAAAAAAAAACCTAGAAACACAATTTCAATTTTGTAAGGTCTTTATTATTTTCTAAATATTCCTTTTTAAAGATAATCTTGCACTGTTTCACGTGGGCACATGTCTCTCATCTCTGAGAGTATTCACATATTGTTAGCATTAATTGGGTACTTGACATTCTGCTCCCTTTGCTTCTGAGAGTTCTTTTTCTCTTCCTGTTTGTTTATTTTGACTTGAATCTTTCAAATTAGGCCCTCCCTTCAAATATTCGAGGCTTCTGTTTGGCTGGTGTGAGGCATTGCCAAGCTTACTGAATAGAGTGTGTGAGAAGGGCTTGTAGATGGGGACCTGGCAACAGGTCACACTGATGCTACTGCTCTCTAGGCTGTCCAGGTGTCTGGAGGATAGACTCTTTTGGGTGTGCCAGGACCTTTAGAGAGAACTGCCCATATGGAGGCTGATATCCTCGGAGCATAGGAAAAGGCCGAGGAGGCATCTAGACACTTCTCATGTAGACTCAAATGTCCACTTTCAGAACGACTAGGATGCAATCTCTCTGGAGGGTATTTTCTTCTGTAGTGGTGGAGGAGGGGCAGTGGGTGGGCTGCTTGGTGAGAATGGGACACGTATGGTCTAAGGAAGCTGAAAAGCTTTTCCATCGTTTCTCTCGTCCCAACTGTTTCTTGCACTGATGTTTTCAGTGGTAACTTGTGCCTCAGAAGCTAAGCTTTTCTAGAGTCCTGCAGCATCAGGGAACAATTTTTAGGACAGCCAGTTCCAGCTCTGGAGCCCATCCTCCATGCTGAAACTCACCCATCTGCTTTCTGTCACCCACCACTTGATAGCTTTTCTCATTGGCTGTCATTTCCTATCCTGTTTTCTTTGTCCTTATTAGTTCATGACTTTGTAATTCCATTACTCTCACTTTAGTGGCATTTCAGGAAAGGACAGTGATAAACAAGTGTGTTTGTTCGCCCACAAATGGAACAGAAGTTTTGTTTTACTTCTTCATTTCAGTTTAAAACTATTATTTTTAGTGGTGAAAAATAATGAAGACATGAGTTCATTTTAAAAATCAGCTACACATTTTTCTAAGTGGAGAGAGGATAGATATATTGAGGTACAACTCCCATTTTAACTCTCCTCCTTTTTCTCTAGAAGAAAGAAATGCTTTTCTAGTGACCAAGAGACCCTCATTCTCGGAATAGCTGATCAGAGAGAGATGAGTATCTTTGTTTATCAGTTTCCTGTAGTATGGTAACATTCACACCTGTTCCAATTTGGCTTGATTTTCTGTTACTTTATCCAGATGACCCTTGACCATCAAGACTGAATCTTGAAAGAGCAGGTTTGTTTACTGGCACCACTAAGCTATTCGGTGTGACTTCACACATCCGGTTTGGGACTGGTAATGTGACTTGGGCCAAAAGCGCCAGTGGCTTTAGATGGGGCTTTATTTGGAAGTCTTGGAGAAGCTTAGGATGCCCGAGTGTTTCCCTGAAGCATTTGAGATTGTTTCTTTGGTTCAGCCAGGGACAAAGGGCAGGTCCTTGCCGTCCTCATAGGGTGTGGAGGGAAAAGACAGGCTCTTCCTGGGGTGGGTGATCCTCCATAGCCTGTTCTAGTAGCTTCCTTGGAAACAGCCCGACAAAACACACTTTGACTCAGCTAATCAAAAACTTTACTGGGTGAGTCTGTGTTTGCAGATATATTGTCACAGGACTGCTCAGTTCCAGGATCATTTTATCCTGTAAGAAAGTTCTACATTATTCCACAAAGTTAAGACCCAGTGGGTGTGTATAAGTGTCTCTTGGTGGGCCTAGGTGTTAGATGTTTCGGAAACGGAGTCTTCATTTGGGTGATCGGGTGGCCAGTATCCCTCTGTACACACAGCTCAGTTACTGGCAGACCAAGAGCGGGGATGCGGGTGGAGGGGCAGAAGTCATCTTTTCTCTGCCTGGGAACACGGGTCCCACCTGTGTCTCTCTCCACAGCTAAGGGGCTCCCAGGGCACAAAGCACGCAGCTATGCAGACGCAAAGGAGGGAAGCTCCATTCTTCGAGTTCTTCGTAGTTGCAAAGGATTATAAATAACTTCCTTATCGCCCCTGGCTGGTGGAAAGGCTGGAAGAATGGACTTCCCTCAAAACATCCATACACAACAAAGCAATGCAAGACATGAGCAGCTTCCTTTTATCAGAGGAATGTCAGAAAACAGGAAGTCTGATATGTGCGTGGCCTGTGTCACTTGGGTCTCTGGCATCCCAAATGTCCTTCATTAGTCTATCCTTTAATATTGACTTATAATCAAGATAACTAGATTCTCCCATCCCAGGCTTCCTGGGCTCACTTGCCTCATCCCCGAGTACTCCGTGCCCTGACATTTCCTCTCCTTTATCCTAGCCTCGCCCCTTTCATCTGGATGACTTACTTCTCCTTCTTCCCAGACTTTCCCAGCCCAGGGCGGTTGTGAAGAGCAGATTTTACTAAATAGGAGAAAATTGAGATCAAGTCTCCATAGCTTCCAAGGCTGCCATGTTGTGAACTTGCCCTCAGATGTTGCCCTCACAGGGAATGAATACCTCACTCCCATGCCTCCCATGGACACTCCCTGCCACCGTGGGCTTGAACTCCTCTCCTTGATATAGCATCTTCATGCACTTTCTCTGCTCTCTCACAATGCCCTGGCCTCTAGCGGCCTCTAGGCCCCTCTGTGGACCCATTTAATCAAGAAATGAGTCTGTCACACCCTGGAGGGTGGGAGCTGGGCCACTGTGTTTCCTGTGACAGACGCAGGGCTTCTCACCACACTGAGTATGTGGAGAAGGCTTCTGAAGTCACCTAGAGTAGTGTCTACTGTGCCTAGGCTCTCTGGTGATGGCTTTTTCTTTTGTAGACCATGCTATAATCCTATGCTATGTGTGACCAGCAAGCCTCAAAGCACATTCTCATACCTGCAAGTCCGCCGTGTAGATGCTGAACCTCTGATCTGAGAGGATGCTATGGCTGCCATGTCAGAGCCGGGGACACACAGCTTTAACCAAAGACTCATGTTTACCTAGATTTTGTTGTTGTTGTTGTTGTGGGGCGGGGGGAGAGAGCGAGCTCTGTGTAACTCAGGCTAGCTCTTAATTTGCAATGTTCCGGTCTTGGCCTCTTGAATCTAGTTTTGCAGGCACGTACCAACACACCTAGGTGTGCTCATCGTGTGAGTTTGTGTGTGCAGGTGTATCGTGTGCACGTTTGAAGGCTAGAGAATTTCTTCATTATTGCCTCTGAAGTATCATCTAGCTAGATTTTTTTTAAAAAGACAAGTCTTTCACTGGCCTGAAACGCACCACATAGGTGAGGCTGGTTGGCCACAGAGCCCCTGGGATGTGCGTATTTGCACCTCCCCACTTCTGAGATTATAAGCATATGTTACTGTGCCCAGTACCTCCCCTCCCTATTTTTCCCCTCTCGCTTAGGTTCTGAGGAATCCAGGTCCTCATGCCGGCAAATGCTTTCTTTAATGCATGAGCCGCCTTCCCAGCTTGTGTGCCCAACTTTTTAAGGGAAGAGTGTAATATGGCTTCTGTCAAGTGGGCAACTGGCAACCAGGGTTAGGAAGGTCACATTTCCTCAACCAGCTGCTGGATGGAGAAGATAGAGCCTTCTAAGAGCCAAGGGCCTGAGAAACAGCTTGGTGATACCCACTTTTGAGGGTTCATTCCCCTTCCCAGGCTGCTTCCCCCGGGCTGACCATGCTATTAGCTGTTGGCTGTTGAACTCCTCTGTGGAACCATGCATGGCTGGATAGGGACAGGCGTTCTGCAGTCCAGCTCGTACAAGGACACACCCTTCCTGCAGAGCCGAGGCTACAGGCTCAGGCTGAGCCCTGCTTAGGAATGATTTCATTTCCTCCTTGCAACGACTCCCCTGGATAGGCCCCACGATCCTAACACCCACGTTTACAGATGAGAGCACAGGCTGGAGAGGTCACTTGTTGAAGGCCACACACACAGTAAATGACAGGCCTGGGATTTGAAGAAGGCTCCAGATCTGTGCTGTGTCACTTTCAAAGCCCTGCTCCACTCAGGAGAATGTCTTGTTTGCAACCCCTAATAACGAATTCATGATGGACCACAAGGGTTTACAATATTCCACTGAGTGTCTATTTGTATTCATACTGGCTATGTTTATAGTTTGGTTTTTAGATATGTCCATTCTTGGAAGGGCAAATATGAAAGAGAATGCTTGTCCTAGGCAAGTAGCAACAAGGCCAGTTGAACCTGTCCCAGAGCAGACAGGAGATGCCATTACTCTTTTAAAACACCTGGGCTCTCCTTCTGTCTTGTGCTTATCTCAATTCACAAATAGTGTTTACTCGCTGGCCTAGTTCCCCACTGTGTTTTGTAACAGACTGCAGGTTCCACAAAGCCGGGGAGCCTGTCCACTTGTTTCCTCCCTGCATCTCCAGCTTCTAGCTGTGGCTGTTTGCCCATGGCACTATAGAATTCTGGTTGAGCAAGTCCACGAGTTAGTGTAAGAGACACGCTGATTACAATTCATGTATTTCTCTTTGCCATTGGGTAAGTTGGCTAGAAGTAAAAGACGACCTCCAATGTCCTAGAAGTTAAGCCAGAATGTGGCTATGCTTCAGGAGAAGCCGACAGGGACCTATAAGGACCATCTAGTTTAAGATGTTTCCAGTCTTATTTCTTAAAATTGTATGCTGTGAGTTCATGGCCATGACAGCCATGTCACATCCAGAAGACAGCATTTCCCAAACTCCTCCCCATCAGCCTGCTCTCACACTCTTTCCTCTTCCAAGATGTTTCCTGAACGTTGGTGTGTGTGTGTGTGTGTGTGTGTGTGTGTGTGTGTGTGTGTGTGAGAGAGAGAGAGAGAGAGAGAGAGAGAGATTGAGAGATTGATTAATTGATTGATTGATTGATAAAGATGTCCCACATAGAACTGAACACTCATAGTCCATTATTCTCATCCCGTTGACTGGTTATGACTGGTTATGACACTCTGAGCTGGGGGAGAGTAGAGAAGGAAATGCAGGGCTGAATACATTTCACTGGATACATGTGTGAAATTGTCAAAGAATAAAAAAATAACAATAAAAAGGCACCTGCAGTCATTGAATTTGAGAATTTAAAAAAGTATATGCAATGGTTATTATGTGCTAGCAATCTTGTTCTTTGGCATCCCGTAGACAATTCTGAGTTCAGAGAAAATTCTTTCTCCTCCCCATCTTTCCTTTGGAAACTTCTAGGCAAGTCCTAGAGGCTCAGTCTTTCAGGCCTATACCCCAGGGTTTGTCTGGGGTCATTCTTAGACTTTGGTTGTTACTAGATCAATGAGTTCTATATGTGGGTGGGGATTTTGCTTTTTAAAGTGTCCTCTTCTGAAAGATCTTCCCTGAACAAAGCTTTCAAGATGTCATCACCAGGGTAAGCAAGAGGTGGAGGTTTCAGTTGGCATGGCTGGACACAGGGTACATAATCTTTGTGTGTCTGTAGCATGAATTCTAATTGGTCTTAATAATAAAAACCTGGAGTCAGATATCAAGGGTGAAAGCTGAAAGATCAGAGAAGCAAAGCAGCCAGCTACTAGAGAGACTTCTTACCTCTACAACTCCTCAGACAGAAAAAAGGGGTGAGCTCCTGTCATCTCCGGCTTTCTATTCCTCTCTCCACCCAGCCATATCACTTCCTGTCTCCACCTCCCTAGTGCTGGGATTAAAGGCATGTACCTCCCAAGTACTGGGATCAAAGGCATGATATCCCAAGTGCTGGGATCCATGATGTGTGTGCCACCACTGCCTGGCCTCTGTGGTTAACTAGTGGCTAGCTCCATCCTCTGGTCTTCAGGCAACCTTTATTTGTTAGAGCACAAATAATAGAATATCACCTCATGTGTCAATCTGCCTGGTGGGTTCTTGCCACATGGAAACAGTGATGGGAAGTGGGTCTGGGCTTTGAGTATGCATTTGAGCATCCCTGATAGAAAGATGTCTATGCTTGTGCCTTGGGCCCAAGATCAGGAGGGAGGCCTGTGATCACGGCAGCAAGTGGTTAGAAGTATCACTTTCAAAGGGAGAGGATGCTGAGGAGTGACATCATGGGAACCAAGCTCAACCCACATAGCGAGCAGGCTTGAAAAATGAGGATTTACCACATGAGAAATGGGCACTTAGCAGAGGGGCACCTGGCATCCTCCCCGTGTGTCTTGATCATGAGGAATGGGGATGTCTTTTACTTCCCTGCCTGAAAGGATATCTAGAGTGCTCATGCCTGGCTCCATGACCCACCCCAGTGGTGAATTTGCTGCTTCTTAATATAAATCTGGTTCTTTCTGGTCATTGTGTTGTTTAATTTATGGTCTGTCTTTGGGGGGCTCTTGATCAATAGATTTAGTCCTATCATGTATTTATTCCTTTCACCTGTTCTTGGTTGCACGGGGCTGCTAATGATGGCACTGCTTGCTCTGAGTGGACCTGGGCTACTGGGCAGCTTGGCTTTAAAGGCCTTTTAGCCACAAATTAACACCACCTTCCCAGATGCGCTCTCATTCTGGTCTCAGCTTCTGCATGTGCGTTAGGGGTCAGGGATGGGCAGCGTGAGGGAGGTAGTGATGCTGGGACGGGTAATTTCTCTTGTGACCTCCATCTAGCCCTAGAGGCTGGACAGTTAGGATTCCTGGGGTCAAGGGACTGAAGTTTGTGGGCTGATGGACTCTGGCCTCCTTGCTTCTCCTGGCACATTCAGGACAGACTGATGAAAACCTACAATCTAACTAACGTCCATGGGGTCTGTGTGCTCAGGAAATGCTTGAGAGCATCACCTTGCAAGGCCCAGGTACATGGAGGTTTCTGTAACAACAGTTTAGTGACCCCTCAGGGGCCACAGAGAAGGGGGTCACAACGCCTGACAACCAAGGCAACAGGATAGAGCCGGTTCCTGTGATTCAATTAAATCGTTGTTTTTATTTTCATGCAAATGAAGACAAGTTCTTTGGGCACATCCTCATCAGCTTTGTTGTGCATTTAATAACCGTCTCAGCTCTTGGGCTGCAAACCGGATGTGTTAACTTGAATTGCTGGGGGTGGTCCTGGACCCTTTTGCTTCCAAGAGCTTCTGCTGACTGGAGCCAGGCAATTCCCACTGACTCAGTAATTCATAGGCAAGGTATTCTCACACCTCCCCTTCATTTTCCTCTCCGTATTCCACAGAGCAGGCTTATCTCCTCCTATCAATTACAGCGGTATTAATTTATTTCCCTCTATCTCTCTCCCTGTGCTTGGTGGGGGTATGCTCACTTAAAATATATTTTTTCCCCCTCGCTGGAGGCTTTCGTGAAACACAGCTAATATTTGGCACCTGGGATTTGAATCTCTGCATCTCACAAAGTTTGGATGTATTGATGAACAAAAACAAGAGTTCAGAGAAACTGGGAAATTAGCAGCCGGCAGAGAGCGTGCAAACAGGAAATGGTCTGATTCTGTGCACGGGAGCAAAATTAGGAAAAGAATTTGAAATTGTCTGGTGTTTGGGGGATGCTATTGTTTTCAAAGAATAATTCCATCTATTTTAACATTTTCAAGTGTGATTCTGCGGGTAATGTTCTTCCTTTGATTGTAAGTGATGTTAATTGAAAGGTGTGGCTTAGCCTCTGTTTTGGCATTTAGACTTACATCTTTTGTTTGAAAATTCAGAGCTCTGGTTTTCCGGCCAGCCTCCCTCCATGGTTCTGTTTTGGAGACGTGATGACAGCCTTACAGTGTGTTTCCTTGTGTGTATGGTAACAGATGTTTACGTGAATAACAGACTTTTTTATGAAGGCATACACTTTATAGCCAAATACTAATTAAAAATAATTGCATGTAAGCATTTTTGTTTATTCCCTGTTGTGCGTCTTTAATCATTTGAAATCACCTGCAGTTGAAAATTGAGGCAAAGATTTGATACTGCAATTATAAGAGGCCATCTGACTATATATTACGTTGAAATAGACACATTTGAGAAGGGAAAAAAAATCTTAGATGAACTGTGTGCCATTCCATTCTGAAGTCTTGTGTATAGTGGGTCAAAATACTAATATATTACTTTGTCAAACTAATAGGATTTTAAGCCATCATTCGGGCACAAAAACAACGGCTTCATGAATAATATCCTGTACCTGACACATTCTGTGCGTTAACAAGCTCATTACAAGTGGGTTTTAATTAGAGGCGTAACAGATGGTTCTCAATAAATATGGGCAGTGGCAACTGACTCCCTAGCTTTTTTTCCCCCTGCCCCCCCTTCAAAGATAAAAAAAGTGTAGGTAATTGAGAGACTTAGAACCTCAGTTTGGGTTTTTAATAGTATGTGTTCAGTTAAAACAATGTGCCGAGCGCCAGAAAGATGACTCAGATGATTGGCTCTGGGAAGAGAGCTCTGGGAGAGAGATGCCTTTTCTGCTTCTGGGGAGTGTCCAGGCACTTAGCAGGGACAAGCTGAGGTGACCACAACCCCTTCTCCAGGCTTTGTTTTTCGAGCCTTGCCTGTCAGCGCGTTATGAAGAATTAACAAGACGTTTCGGAGTGGTCTTGAGCTGCAGCTCTGAGCGCTCTCACCACGGTGACATTTAACAGACACATTTGAGCAGAAAATAAAGGGAAGGAAGGCTCTAAAAGCCACCTTGCCTCTTTGCACAGGCATTTTACTGCTGCGTGGGGACTTGAGAAGGAGGCGGATGAAGACACACTGGGCAGAAGTTCCACTTTGAGAGTTTCTATTTCAAACAAAGCAGACAGGGCATTTGCAACCCGAGTTGGGTAGGAATTTGGTGAGTCTCCCACAGGAAGAAGGTTGGGAAGTGGAATTCGCATTTGAGATTAAAAAAAAAAATGTCTTTAGTACAGAGAAAATGTTATCTCAAAGGAAAACACAATAAAATGGAAGTTTAGAAATGAATGTGTAAGAATTCAGAGAAGCCTTTACTCCACCAAGTTTTCATTTAAATATGATAAATAAAAAGAAGGAAGAAAAGAGGCATGGAAGGAGGGAAGCAAGGAGGGAAGGAAGGAGAGCAGCTGATAGCCAGTTCAAGCTGCTAATGAATGCTGGTGGCTCTGAGATCTCCCACATCTGTCTGAATAGATAGTTCCGGGAATGGTGGCATTGATTCCCTGGGAACAGGCCTTTGCCACATCAGAACTACAAAAGGTTTCCTAAGGAGCGGGGGAAAAAAGAACTGTAGGTTTGGGTGGAAAGCCTCCGAATCTCCAGCATTAGAAATGTAGATGCGTGGACAAATGCTTCCCTCGAAGGGCATTGTCCCTGGCCCCATCCTGCCATCCCCCTGCCTCCTGTTCCGAGTGGCATGTCTCCAAGCACATACAGAGCAGAGTCGTGTTTCATGGGATGCTATTGCCTGGAAATAAGGCCACTTCAGGTATAAAATATTCCGCCCATATTCCCTGGGGCCAGGAACTGACATGCAGCAAGTCTTCAGATGGAAGCCGCTAGGCCAGCAGACGCGTGGAGGTAGTCACTCAGCTGCAGCCCGAAATAGCACCAGTGAGTGTGTGAGGGGTTTAATTTCATTAAGAATTTTTTTTGACAGCATGACACCCCAGAGTCTTGTTCCAGTTGTTTCTTATCACTTAAGGAGGGGTGGGGACTAAGGAGGTGGGAGATGAATCCCTAGGCTGGACTCGTAAATTTCCTTTTTAAAGGTAAGGAGCATTTGCTCCGGCTTGCTTGGAAAAAACGTGGGCACAGTGGGAATGTCAGCAGCTGGGCAGGGATGGCTGCTGTCCTGACTCCGAAGACGGGCATGAGAACCTGGTGCTATGTGTGTCACTGGAATGGCCCGTTGACATAGATATGTAGAGAGACAAGCTGTGTCATTGTGTGTGAGTGTGGAATGAAAATAATCAAGCCTTCATTCAACAGATGGATCCAGGACTTGCCTGTCAATAAGCCACTGGCCACTTTAGCTGTGTCAGGGCCAGCTGGGCTAGGATACAGGCGACAGTGTAGTATTTCATCTGCTGAGCCCATCTTGCCTCCCAATCATGCCCCCTGTCCTGCTCAGGCTTGTTGACAAAGCTGCATGGCCAGTGCTTGACAGTTAACGACCAGTCCTTATAGCCGAGACAGACTGCCAGGCCTCTGGTGACCAGGAGCCAGAGAAGCTGCTGAAGTTATTTCTCACTCCCGAGATCCCTGATTCGCAATGCCCGGAGGACCTGCAGTTGTCAAGGCCCCTAGGGCTCAGGGCTGTCACCCTTCATGCTTAACTAGTTCCTAGGGACTGGAGTGAAGATTAATAGATGCCATGGCCTTCATTGTCATCAGGGCAGAGATGAAACTCAGCCACACATTTGACAAGGCGGCTGGCCTGGTGACTAAAGAGCGCTGGAGTGGAATTCAGGGGCCCGGACCTTTGCAGGCGTCTCCACTGACTGGTAACCTTGGAAAATCATTTATTTCTGCCCAGTGCAACCCTGCCTCCTGTGCAGCCCTACTGTCAAAAAGAGCTGCTTGAGCTGAGGAGACATCCAGTGGCCCTTTGCCCACCAGTTCAAGCCCAGTGTTGGCCAGGAAGGGCTTCTGAATTGAGTCTGAGGTTTTGTATGATTTTTGCTTTCCAACCAACAACAGACACAGTGTCAGTACTAGCAGTGTGTCCGGTGACCTCATTTCTAACATGATCATGGTCCTTGCAACTCCAATCCAGCTCTCTAGAGCACAGTTCCATTCTCCAGACCCGTGGTTTCCATGCCTAGGTGAGGTGTCCCTGAGTTTGAGTGAAAAGATGGAAACAGAGACTTGGAAGAGGGTTGGAAGCTTCTGTACATGTACATTATTTTTTATTTTTTATGTGCACCTTTGTTATTTCAACTTGCTCTTTTTTCTCTTTTCGTAAGCTTTCTCTTTCGTCCCATCATACAGGACCGTACATGTGGTCTGTTTTATCTCCCCAGCCAGCCAATTCAAAAGAAAGTGCCAACAAATCTTTGCTTTTAAAAAAGACCATTATATTTGAGGAGGACAGAGTGACATAGAGGATAGAATCCAGTCCCTGCCTAGGACAGCCTGTTTTCAGCATATACCTTGCACCCTTAATCCTAGACCAAGGTTATGTGATGTCACTGCCCATATGTGGTAAGATGTGCTTTGTTCGGGTCAGAGTTAAGTAGTGCATGTGCACACAATGAATTGACAGTGAACTCCAGACCCAGAAACAAATGGAGAGCCTCTATGTAAAGTTCCATCCATCCATCCATCCATCCATCCATCCATCCATCCATCCATCCATCCATGCATGCACACCAGAAAGGAAAGCCTGTCTACATAAACCTGCAGGAGTGAGGCTGTCCCTGGGGCTGCTGAAGCACCCCACCCCCATTGCTCAGCCCCCAGCAAGGATTGCCTTTTGTCTCCAGCTAGCTTATCCAAGACAGTTGCTGCCTCACTTCAATTAAGTTTGAATTAATTCTTGCCGGTTTCCTTTACAAAACATCCAGGTTTTAATTGTTTCACCTAATTACCGGACGGTGACCCAGATCTGAGACCTGCACAGGTGATGGGAAACTATGGGCTTCCTCAGATCATATTTGAGTGTTTGTCTCAGGAGCATCAGGGAGAGGGATATTCCTCCTCTTTGCTCCCACTGATCTGTGGGTCTGACCTTCCAGGCCCGCGAACAAAATGAAGTCTCCCTTTCAGATAAACACACACTGTCTCAATGAACAGGCCTCATGCGTAGGATCAAAAATAGCTTTAATTGTGCTCCGAAGCCAGGCTGGGATAGTGTTTGAGTCAACAAAGAAAATCTGCACTTAGATTCACAACTTCTGTATCTCTTCAAATTGTAGAGGAAGCTTAAAGAATAGAGACCCACACACTGTGTAGATGCTAATTATAGTATTCATTTCTAGCTACATATTTGCATGCAAATATCAGCCTGTATAAATTTGGCATTGAAAGCACCCCAAGGCTCTAGCCTGGCAGATGGGTATTGGATCACAATGAAACTTAACAGTACCTGGGGGCCTTGGGGCCAAGCAGAGGCTCGGAGCAACAGGAGAGCATCCGTCTTCCCTCTTCCGAGATGACAGTGTGGGCTTTATACATTGTTCTGGCTAGGAAATATTTAAGAGGTGGTTTGGAAAAACACTTTGGGCAGATAGCCAATCTCCCTTAATGTTCTGCAGACGGCCTGTAGACCTTGGAAAGTAGGACATCTTTAAATCACTTTATTTTGCTTTATTTTAAGTGGAGGAGCATCGACATAAGCTGGGGGATCTTGAAGCCCACTCTGTGGCTTTGTGGGGCCTCTAGTGGGAGGCAGGAGGCAGGTGCTAGAGGAGGGCTGTATAAACCCAGGGATCAATTTCCCATCTTTTTGTCCACGAGGAGGATGGCAAAGCTTTCTTGTCCTTATCCTTCCTTACTTTGCAAAAGAAAAGCGCTCTTCCAGAGAATAAGGTGAATCTTGTGCTTTTGAGAGACCATGGCTGGGTAGGTAGCGTCCTGGCTGGGGCCTGGGCCATAAGCAAGCATTGCGGCAGCACCCCTTCGCAGAGAGTGGATTTGGGGAGCAGGCCAGGGCGATTGTTTTCTTGTTCAGCTGCACACAAGTGCAGGGATGCAATTAAAATTAGGTGACAAGAGATTCCAAAGGAAAACAGCAGCAAAGGAAGAAGGCATTTGGAAAAGGAGAGCTGAAGGCATTCATAGTCTGAGTAGTGGAGGGGGTTCTTGGACTAGAGCCTCTGAGAAAGAGAGTTGGATTATCTGCAGCCATAATTCATACACTCACACGTTTGGAAAGATTTCAATATCTGCCCCCATGTAAATGGGCTTAAAGGGTCCCTGAACCATGAGCACAGCCTGGCTGGGCTTAGGAACCCTTATCCTTTAAGGCAGAAAAATGAATTTAGGAAAACGAAACTCACTTCTTACAGACATTCAAGGATGTGCGTTGCTAAGCTGCTTTTATGTTATATTCTCTGGTTGAAAACTTCCTTGCCTTGAACTGGGAAAAGTAAACATGTCTGGTTTTTCCCAAAGTCTTAGGTAAATGAATAAAACTGGGCAAAATATCAAGTGGATATATTTTAATTTGTCACAGTTTCCAAAGAAGTTTAGGGCCGAGTGTTGAGTTCTCACTGAGCCCAGGGTGCCATGGCTGATCTGAGATCCTTCTTCCACTCCAAGGGCAGCCTGACCTTTCTCCGGGTGGGTCTTCCCACATTCCCACCAGTCTTCAAACCTCATCTACTCTTGAATAGAACACCCAAAAACATTTAGGGCCAGTTCTCTGATTAGGAGAACATCATACAGATCCCAAAGCTGGTTGGGTGAACTTCCCTCATTCCAAGCTCTGCTTGAATCCAGCCTGAGTATCATTGGAGTGAGAGTTGGGGTGCTTCTAAACCCTCTCCGCTTGGCATTGTCCCATTGGAGCTGGAGGGAGTGCTCTTGTCTTCCTCTCCCGGCTGATGAAGAAACTGAGGCCTCAGAAAGTTTAAGAGGGATCAAAGCCAAGGTGACCCAGGCAGCAAGTGTGAGGGTTGTGGGTGAGGCTGTGTGGGGGATGCTGCCTTTTGAAGAGGGGACTGTACTTCTAAGATCTGGGATGCCTGTGCCCTAGTCCAGCTCACATGGTGCCCGACCCTGCTTCCACAATCAATTCAGGATCGTTCCTGTTTCCCAAGCCCGTGGTCGATGAACAGCATCGGGCTGGAAGGAGTCTGGGAGGACTCGGGGAGGCAGCAGGGTGACAAGAGAAGTGACGGCTGACAGCCTGACGAGAGGGCTGGAGACAAATCTCCAAGGCGAGCCGGGGACTGTGTTCCAGGTAGTCCCAAAATAGATCAGGCCCGCATCGTTAAGCAGCTGGAGTTTCTCCCAGATCTTCTTTTGGACAGGCCAACGCCACTGTTGAGCTAAAACCACCCTTTGTCTTTAAGGCATGCACAGCACGCATATGGCAAATTAATTTCTTCGTCATCAGCACAGGAAATAGCTGGACGGTGCCTGCCAAGTGTACCAGAGGGAAGTCTCCACCTCGGCTGCTTCCAAGGCCACAGCAATCAGTGTCACCAGCCTGTCCTCTTGCTCAGGGATCTTCCGACAGTTGTCCCCCCAAATTTCATTCTTTAATTCCACATGCCTTTCCTATACTTGGCTGGTCTCTGTGTGTCACCTTCACCTTAGTCTTCCATGGCATTTATTTTTAGCGCTCTTTTAAACTGAAGATAAATACAATATTTTATTCATACCCAAGTTGTCAAAAGATATTCTCAGGACCCGGAACACCGAGTCTGACACAGGATCGACAATGGATTCCTGAGGGTTTTCAGATGGCCCAACTTATTTTCTAGTATAGCCCAGAAAATACTTTTCTGTTTGTGTATTTTTTCAAAGATGTGTTAGAGTTAAAATGGGCATTGGGTTTTAGATCTGATGTTGTTGTTAGCTTTTACTTACTGCATTTCTCTTGGACTTTAAACTCCATGCTAATGCAAGGTTAGTGAGTCCGTTGGTGGTCATGGTGTGCCTTCCACACCCGGAGGTCAGTCTCTGGAACAGAAGCTTCTCCTGTCTTGAGTCCTGGTAACTCATGTGGCTAGGGCTTAAAGAGTAAAGTCACTTAGACTCTTGGCCAGCCTTGTCACTAGAGACTCTGAGCCCTGGACACCAGCCTGACCAGGACTTGAGGCCCAGGACCTGCTCCCCACAAGATTCCTGGCTCCTCTCCTGTGGTAACCTTGACCTATTCTTTGTGAAACTGAAATATTTGTCTTGGGCGAACACATGTCAACACACTGTCTCTTTGATGCTTACTCTAGTTTGGAGGGCAACACACATGTATTAAAAGCTCAGGTTAGGAATGGGCCCCATGAAGCCTTCACTTTTCAGTAACTTCCTGGTGCTGTTTGTTTGCTTTTTTCCTTGAGAATCCATTTCCTCCTTTGCTTTTTGAGAGGCCCCAGTTTTCACTGGGGTACCCATGGTACAGGGAAGGGGCCGCCAAGCCTGGCTCGGGAGACCCAACCTCAGCACTCACTTTCCTCGTATAACCACATGTCAGATAAATTCTCCAAAGAGTTGCTGAAATTTCTGGATGGTTGGTAGTGTGCTGTGAAGATGAGAAGTCTGGATCCCGTGCAGCCATTTTGTCGTAACCACACAAAGAGCAGAGATAATGTGGATATGACTGTCACCCATGCTCAGGATGGCATGCTAGCCTCTACATTAGTGTCACTGTAGTGAATGGTCTATGACCCTAGATCACTTCAAAAGTCACCCTAGAAATGGAGATGATTTGAAATCTCTTGTAGGTTTGCTATGTTTTCATTGAGGAATTCTGAAATGGCATCATAACTTAGTAACTTAGTGCTTCAACTTGGCATTGTTTCAAGCAATCTCATGTTGGTGTGTAAGTACACGTTCAGTTTCTTTTTGAGACCCACTTCTGGACAGATACTGGGTTTTTCCCAGTTGTGGGTAGTTGTAAATAGAGTTGTGACGTACTTCAGCTCACCCACAGCATTTCTCTGCACACCCTCGGCTATGAAGTGTCTCACAGGACTGTACAGTTTTGTTTCTTCTGAGCTCTGTCTGACAATGGTTCTCCTTTGAACCTGGGCCAGTTGTCCTAGGACAGAGAACCGTGTGATGGCTGCTTCTCACATTCATGTCAGCATTTGGTATTGTCGGATGTACATTTTTGTCAGTGTGGACAGTGTATTGTTTCTCATTTTGGTTTAATTTTCCTTTCCTGTGGTATTAATGCAAATGAGTAACTTAGACCATGTTTAATTGACTTTTTGGCTTTCTTCATTTGTAAAGAACCCACTTAAGCACTTTACACATCTGTCTATTGACTTGTTTGTCTTTTTCTTATTGATTTGTAGGCCTTCTTTACATAGGTCGGCTCCTAATCGCTCTGTGTGTTAAATCCACCATCATTTGTCTTGTCTTCTGGATTTCTAAGTCTTTCTCAACCCCACAATGTAAAAATAACTGGTTATTATTATTACCCTCTAAAACATTGCAAATAATTTAAACATTATGAGTTAAATTTAATGAAAATGTTGGAGACTATGTATGTGTTCTTATTTAAATGAACAGCCAATTCCCTCAATGGCATTGTCCAGGGCTGCATGCTTTCCATTGATCTGAAATACTGTTTTGAAGCATTACCCAGGTAAGCACTTGCAGGCATGTTCTTCTGAGCTCTTGGGTGTTAGCATGCTGATTCTCTGGGATGATACCATTACATCCCACTGTGATTTGGGTATACTTTAAGCCCTTTATTGGTATACTTTCTACCTTTATTGGGCAGTGGGGGAGGGTTCTCTCACTGGCCCAAAACTTGCTGCTTAGTGTAGGCTTAGTGGTCAGCAAATTCCATGGATCTTCCTTTCTCTGCCTTCCTAGTGCTGGGATTACAAGTACACTCCACTGTGCTTGAGTTTCTGTGGAGTCTTGGGATTGAAGTCATAGTCTCATTCTCCCAACAAATACCTTACCAACAGAGCTGTTTTCCTAGCCCTGTCCTCTAGTTTGTAAAGAATAATGACAAGTAAAGTATTTTAGTATAGGCAAACTTTCCCAAAGATTCTTAATCTGGCATTTTTTTTTTCTGAAACTGCAGTTGCAAAACAGTCAATTTCTCTCTCTCTCTCTCTCTCTCTCTCTCTCTCTCTCTCTCTGTGTGTGTGTGTGTGTGTGAAGTTAGTTTCTAGTTAAGAAATGTCTGGGAAATCTTAGCCTTGGTGAGGAGGGGGATGTGACCAGCCTAAACTTTGCCACCAAAATACGGTTGCTGCAACACCATCCATGACTCCTAGGAGAGAGCAGTTGCTGGTTTTGAGGGTGCCGGCGCTCCGGTGAGAGTTTTGTATGCATCCTCTTTTCCAGAAACTCATGTGATACATTCTCGTCTCCCAATCTAAGAAGTCCTGCAGAGTCAAGACGTTTGTCCCAGTTGGGAGGCAGGAGGAGACCAGGTCTGCCTGGAGTGGTCTTCATGCTCTGACTCCATGTCCGTCCCGCTCTCCTCCCTGACCTGCTGGCATCTTCTGCTGAAGTGATTCTTGATCGCCATTCCTGCATCTGGGTTGAGTCTCCTCTCTAGTAGTAGAGGGGTAGCCCCGGAGGTCTGAGGATGACTTTGGTCTCCCAACACTCCAGAAGACACCGGGTGTAAGCTCACAAATGCATATTAGAAACCGACCTGTCTCTGTCACACTTACCTTTGCCGGATCTCTTTGGAAACATAGCTGCAGACCAGTGGTGTCTCGGGGCTTGCTATGCTTTCTTAACTGACCCTCTTTCCCTTACTGCAAAGCTTCTGTGGTGTCCAACCGCAAGGTGTCCATTGGGTGGAACAGGAACAAGTGTAAACTGCAGTTGAACATCCTTTTGATATGACTGTGGTCTTCTAGACACTATCTGGGCTATCTATCATTTTGGTAGAACAGAATAACGGAGCCATGCTCCCTAGTTCACACAGAATCTCCTGGCTAGTATCTACCCTTCAGTTTTGAAGAAAGACGCAGATGCTCTTCCATTGCATAGTGGTGTCTTTCCTCCCGTGGTTGTTGTTGTTTTTCAGGCTGTTGGGGGTGGGTACTTGCAACTGTGCGGGAGGAGCTGATGTTCTTAACCCAGGGACACACTGGGGCAGATTCTCCTGATGCCTGGAGGACTTCTACTTCCTGCTTCTGTGAGATTCCTAAAGTGAGACACCTCCCTTCCCAATTTTCCCTACCCGGGGTAGCCATAGGTATGGTGGTATTGTGTTCCCCGAAATGTTGTGCACCCTAATAAACTTATCTCGGGTCAGAGACAGAACAGCCACAATATTAAACATAGAGGATAGGCAGTGGCAGCACATGCCTTTAATCCCAGCACTTGGGAGGCAGAGCTAGGCAGAAATCCATGTGTTCAAGGATACAGCCAAGCATGGTGACTCACACCTTTAATCCCAGAAAGCGAGCCTTTAATCCCAGGGAGTGATGGCAGAAGGCAGAAAGATATATAAGGCGTGAGGACCAGGAACAAGAAGCATTTGACCTGGTTAAGTATTAGGCCTGGCTAAGCATTCAGGTTTCTAGCAGCACAGTTCAGCTGAGACCCATTCTGGATGAGGACTCAGAGGCTTCCAGTCTGAGGAAACAAGACCAGGTAAGGATCCGGCGAGGTGAGGTAGCTGTGGCTTGTTCTGGTTCTCTGATCTTCCAGTTCACCTCAATACCTGGCTCAGGTTTGATTTTATTAATAAGAACTTTTAAGATCCCTGCTACACATAGGACCAATTCATGGCCAATAAAACACAGTAGGTGTTTGAGGGATTTCTGGAAGCTTCTGCTTTTCAGACAAGTAGAAGGTGTCTGAGGTAAACTTAACTTTTCTTCATCTTTCTAACAGGGGTCAGGGGAGGACCCTCCCAGCCAGGGAGATGCCAGCCTCCGCTCTGCAGCCCAGGCTCTGTTGGAGTTACCTTGTTTAATTTGGTGGTGCTCCAAGGGCACCTGTCTTCATCCTGCCTCTAAGTGGCCACAGTAAGTGGAAGTTTCCAAAGCCCCAAGATCTTCCCAGGTGTTCCTAGGCAGAAGGCATTGGCTTCTCTCCAATGGTCCCACTGCCTCCCACATCCTGGCTAGTTTTTTTGGTCAACTTGACAACTGAAGTCATCTAGGAAGGATGAACCTTAATTGAGAAAATGACTCTACCAGAGGCCTGTGGGCAAGTCTATGGGGGCATTCTCTTGATTGATAATTGGTTATTGATTTGGGAGAGCCCAGGCTACCGCGGGTGGTGCCATCCCTGGATTGGTGGTCCTGGGTGGTATAAAAGAGCAGGCTGAGAAAACCAGGGGGAGCAATCCAGTAATCAGTGACTTCATGGCCTCTGTTTCAGTTCCTGCTTCCAAGTTCCTTCCTTAAATCCCTACCTTGACTTCCTTCCGTGATGGAGTAAGATCTAAAATTTGTAAGATAAAATAAACTCTTTCCTTGCCAAGATGCTTTTGGTCATGGCTTGCCACAACAATAGAGACCCTAACTTAGTCACCTCCTCCTGCCTGGGCTCTGCGATGAGGAGAGCCCACAGGATCTGTCTCCTGGGTATGCTCTCTGGGTACTTGTTAAATGGACAAAGACCACAGAGTGCCTTCATCTTGAAGCTCAGGACATTTGTCCACCTCACCCATTATGTACTCCCCACCCACCCTGCCGCCTGTCCTGAATGTATAACCTGCAGGCTGTCAACTTCTGACCCAGGAACTCCACCCTAACGCAGGGAATCCCCACAATCTGCCTCTCTGGAGAGGAACATTTAGTCTTGCCCTGGGCCTCCATCCCACATGATTGGCACAGCTACCCCCTCCAGTCATGGTCCTTAACCAACAGAGAAATGCCTGAGGGCTCCTTTGGCTCTGGGGATACCCTGAAGCCCAGCAAGGCAAGGATGCCAGAACTCAGCTCCAAATCCTTAGTCTGCTAACGTGAGCATTGTGTCTCTCCTTCCTCCAGAGTCTCTGAGGTCTGAAACGGCTCCAGCGGTGTCCCGTGGAGGATGAGCCAGTGGGCTGACACGATGGGAGACATTGCAGATGGAGGGCTGGAGGCAAACCTGATTCAGGGTGCCCTCCAGATCCAAGGACGGCGCACTGACCGGTCCATGGTGGAAAAGACTAAGAAGTGTGCGCTGAGCACAGAGAGTCGTTTTTGTCCTTGTTCTCTAAGCCACACTGTGTCACCACCTCTCACAGAGTAGGCTCGTCATATCAGCATTGAAAGTCACTTGGCATTGGTGGCGTGTGTGTGTGTGTGTGTGTGTGTGTGTGTGTGTGTGTGTGTGTGTGTATGTGCTCGCAGGCTGGAGCTCAGTCTTAGGCACTGTCTACTTTTTTCTTTTTCTTTTAGAGACAAGGTCTTTCACTGGCTTAGAACCTGCCGATTCTGCCAGACCGGCTGGCCAGTGAGTCTGAAGGCCTGTCTTGAGATCCACCTTCTAACACTGAGATTTCAGGCATGCACCGATTCCACCTTCCAACACTGGGATTTCAGGCATATACCAACACATCGGGCTTTTTACATATGTTCTGGGGGTCAAAGTCAGATCCTTGTGTCTGCATGGCTGGCACTTTCTGGACTGAGGTATATCCCCAGACCCCACTCTTTTTCTTTAAGACGCTTGGACTTGCCCCCATTTTGATTTCTTCAAAGGTCTGGCGCCAGTGCCTCAGTGATTCCAAGGGACATCTGCATTAGTCGGCTCCTTAGAACAGGGCTACTGGGTGATGGAAAGACAATCAGATAAAGCCAGCAGGCACCATAGCATGGAAGCCCCGTTCCCTCAGTGCAGCTTCCTCCACCCTCCTCCTGTTCCCTGTCCCTGGCTTGCAGAGTATGACCCCTTTCTCGTCTCCCCCCCCCCAGCCGCTGAAGGCTGAGTTCTGGGGTCTCTGCCTCCATCCTGCCTTTATGGCGGTGGCTCCAGAGCCCCCTCCTTCCTCTGGAGGAATCGACCTTTCTGCTGTCACCCTCCTTGTGGCCCGAAGACACGGTTTTCCTAATAGAGCGTTTCATAGCAGCAAAGTGGTTGTCGATAAACCCTTCAGGTCGAGCAAAGCCTGTGAGTCAAAGGCAATCCGCGCTCCTCATTGAGCACTGAATGGCTTGTTTCAAACTCTGGTGCCAGGCTGGCTCGGAGGAGATCACTATTACTGTTATTAGGTCTTCCTTGGCTTCCTATTGTACACCTTATTAGCAGTTTGTGTAAGCACCTGCTCGTGGATCTACCTTCATTACTGCCCTGTTGGCTCTAATCTTATAAACCTGTATGTAGTGAAGGAATTACCGGGCGAGAACCCTGCTGGGGCCCTGACCCTTGGAAGCCGGCAGGGCCCTGGCCCGATGTAATGTGTAACAATCACATTATAATCTTGTGATATTATTCAAAACAACTTCAGATAAATGAATGATAAAGCAGGGGACACTGTCTTCATCACAGAGCTGATATGGTGGCTAATCAGTGTCCAAGCATATGTCATGACATAAATTATGGACCCAAGCTGGATGGGAATTCCCCCAGAGGTGTCAGCTGATGTCAGGCCATGGGCTGAGTCCTGAATTCTGAAAACATCAGCCCTATCACTCTTCTAATTTCTTGAAATTACTCACAGACATCTTTCGGGGCCTGGGGAATATGCTTTCATCTGCTCACTCACTGTCTTCATGGAAAACGATCAACTCTTTCTCTTTCAAAGACATTTCCACCCTTGTCTTCTCTGTCCACTTACTGAGTAGGTGTTTTCTTGTGCCTCACACTGATATGCGGAGAGTCATAGAGATGAGGAAGTGGATGGTCAGTGCAGAGGGGAACAAAGGAGTTCAAATGCCGAGTTTAGGACTATCCGAACCCAGAGCCAGAAGCCAGGTCAGTGATGCCAGTGGTGGCTTATTGGTCACAGTCTTACACTGAGTTTAGAGGCATGGAAGAGTTCTCCAGAAGACGGGCTGGCCGATGGCTGATGGCTGGTGGATGGTTGGGTGGGTGGCTGGATGGCCAGCTGGCTAAATAAATGAATGACTTCATTGTGGGAAGGAGGCGTCCAGTCATGGGGCTGTCACCTGAGATGTTCACACCGCGTCCGCTGAGTTTAGAGGTGCCTTCCCAGAGTTAGGAGCAGGTCTCAGTTTGAACCATGCTCACCCTCGGCAGCTCGTGCCCTAGCACAAGTTAGTGAGTCCCTTTGACTCTCAATCGTTTTATATGCAGAATGAACATACTACACTCCTGAACATGGCTAGTGAAGAGTTCACAAGCTAACAGGCACTTTAGCAGTGACTTTGACCATCCTTAGCGCTTGACACAGATCGCAAAACTGAGAGCTAGTGCTTCTAGTACCGCTGTCATTGTTTATGGGGAGATTGGACGGTTTAGGGGCTCAACAGCTTGTCTAGAAGACTTCAGTAAGAATTGGGTCAGGGTGAGTGGTGTTGTTTTAAGCTCCTAATACAAGATACTTTTAGTGTCTTGCTAAGGTTCAGGCACAATGGGTGGTTTCTTTCTTTTGCATTCTAAGATGGTGGCCTAGAGAACAGTGTAGTTCATCTTTAGAGGCCAAGTAACCCTGGCACTAAAAGGTTGGTCTGGTATGTATCTGTGAGAGATACAGACTAAAATCCCATGGCATCATGGTCCAGGCAGCCCATCAGTGTCACCCCTGGTTGGTGTTTCCTCACTTTCCTGCCTCTCTGTTGAGTTAGGGGGACAGGTGATCTTTGTGGTGTCTCTCAGCTCCACAAACTTTAAATATTTAAACACAGGTTTTATGTTAATGACCTCTCGATGCTGTGCACATGACTTCCCAAATTAAACACGTGTTTCAGAGGACTCTCAAAAATCAAACTAGCCATTTGCCAGGAGCCATGAGGCTGTGGGATGATGGAAGGAACTAAGCGGTGGGGAGCCTGGAAGATTGGAAGGGGACAGAATGCTGGAGTCACAGGGCAGAGCCCAGTGAGGAGGCAAATAAAATGGGGGCCGTAAAAAGGGTTTGATTGAATTTGAGAAATCAAACCAGGTGGGAGAAGAGACGCAACCACATTAGGTTCAGGGGAAAGGGGAATGAAGGGAATTTGTCACATCCAAAGACAGTACTGACACGAGGAAGGAGCCCTAACACTGTATCACTTTCTCTGCCTCGCTGCTGCTGAGGCAGATTCCTCTCACACAGGCGCTGGAAAGGGTTCTGGAGAGACCTGCCTGGTACTTACTCGCCAAGGGGCACAGATGAGACTTACGTGACACATTTCAAGGTGATTTTAGAGTTAGTCTTTCACTGCTTTTTATCATACTAAAAACAAGTTTAGAGCGTTCACTGGTCAACGCTGTGTGTGTCGATTTACCTCTTTGACTACAGCTGGAGAAGGCTAATGAATAGTGGAAGCCAGGAGGAGCTGGCTGGGTCCATCCTCACTTCATCCGGATCACTGCTGTTCCAAGTCTAGTGTTCAGATTGATGCCACCCGGTTGGCTTTTATTCTAAAAGTATTAGTGAATATGCAAGTCTCTATGCATGGTCTGAAACACACCCCAAGCCAAATGAGTTTACCAAGTGTATTTTGGGGATAACTTGTTAAAATACTCAAATAATGGGTTTTGAAGCTCTGGAGATTTATTAATACCCAAGAAGTAAGATTATAAAAACCATAAAGGATTGCTATTGAGAAAGACGATCATTTTAAATGCAGTCAGAGGAGGAAATTAGATCCTGCAGTTACCACACCATCAATGAGAGTTTAACGAGGTCTAACCATTTACCGAAGCACTGGGCAACCTTCAAATAGTTAAGTGCCAAAGATTCTCATGCCCGGGCTTACATGGTCTAAGAGATCTTACGTGTTTAATTATGCTGACAAAAGGAATCCGTGAAGAAGTCGAGCCACATTCAGGTTGAGAGCCAGGGTGACAAATTAGCATTTGTATTCTATAAACATGCTGTATCCTTGTGCCGCGGTTTGTACGAATCCAATATGCTAGCCCACGTGGTGCGGCGTGTGGGATCAGAACTGCACTGTTCAGATGCTGCTGTGGGGTCCGGCTGCGGCTCTTGCCTTGGCCACAGTGCCTGACTCTAGAGGGACTTCCCTGAGCAGCCCCCCGCCGCAGGAACAGTTGGTTTCTGTTTATTTTCAGGCTGTGGCTAAGCACAGATAATTATATTCCCCAAAGATATTTTTTTCTCCGATTTTGATAAAGTCAAAACAGAAATTAAACTGGAATTCTGTAGCTGATGGCATTTATAGTAGTTTTTGCTAACATAAATGTTATGATATTTTTAAAATGAAGAAAATTGGCCTTTCTCCCAGAAAGGCAATGCTGGGAGGAATTGGCAGATCTGTTGAAGTACATACATATACAATAAAAACAAGCGAGAATGGCAGACTCTCTTCTCCTTCTGCTCCCTCTTCCTAACACACACACACACACACACACACACACACACACACACACACATCTGCACACCCACATACACTCGTTCATATAACACATGCACTACATATACTATGCAGTACACTACAGATCACATACTACACATCAACATACATACACACATAACACACACCACATCACACATATGACACATTTTACTTGGATGCTCAACACTGGAAAAGATCTGCTTTCTCTCTCTCTCTCTCTCTCTCTCTCTCTCTCTCTCTCTCTCTCCCTCTTCCCATCCCCCTCTCTTTCACCCTGAAGTTCATTTAACAGAATTTTTAAAATCGTTGTCAAAGCCAACTCTAACATCTAAAAATATGGAGTAGAAATGTCTCCCAGTAATCACTAAGACCTCAGTTGATGATTTATTTTCTAAATGCGCTAAGCTGTATGCAGCATGCCTGTGAGTGTGTATGCACTCGTGTGTGTACTTGAGGACACAGTTATGCTTGTTGCTGGTGTCTTTTTAGCAACCTCCAGAATGATTTTTTTTTTCTGGGTCTTGATGCTATGTGTTCACACAGCCCTAACGCCCCTGAGGATTTAGACTGAGGAGTCAAGCAACTTGAGTCATTCTGATGTGCTTGAAACTCACTGAGAATAGAGCTGACGTGTTCTCACCACGCACACATGTAACGGTGTGTGCTCATGGATAAGCTAATTAGCTTGATGGTGACAATCGTCTTCCGACGTACACTTACATCACCGTGTGTACCGGAGGCACAGGTGATGTTTACTTGTGGATTGCACTCTGAAAAGCTAGAAAAGGAAGAAAATGTAGTTTTAGCAACTGTTTAGAAAAATGTTTAAGCTAAATGGTCTGTTTGCATTTATGAGGACCAAGCAGATCATACACATTGATTCATCAATCCTGGAGCCATCCTGGGGCACTTGCCAGGCTCCCTGGCTGAGCTGGGAGGAAACCAGCATAAATCTGGGAACTCATTGCCTGGCATTGGCACCCATTGAGAAGCTAGATTTCTGTGGGCACTGGGAAAGGGGTGTTAGGATCATGAGGAAGCTTCCTGAAGGAAGTGACCTTCGGCTCAGAGCTGAAAGGAGGTGACATGCCCAGCTTGGGAGCCAGATGGCAGCTGGGGGGTGGGGGGAGGGCAAGATCCACAGGCGGCAAAAAGGCCGGAGAGAACAAGTGCAGGGAGGGCCGAGGGCCATGGCAGTGGGGTGCACAAGGCCGGTCGGACAACTCATGGTTTGCAAACACCTGGGCAAAGACTAGAGCAGCCAAGACGTGCAGAGTATCCCACATCTAGGAGATCCCAATGGCAGAGTTGATAGTTGCTCCTTCTAGAGACCCCAGAGCCCAACGTCCTATCCTGACAGCAGCGTTTCCACCACATTCTTCCATTGCTGGGTGGAGGAGCCAAGCTTGGCACATGACAGGTTTCTCCCTCTCCTCCTCACCACCCCACTCTGTCTCTTTCACATCCCCCACCTCCCCCCCACGATACACCTGGGCGTGGGTCCTAGCGTTGGGCATGGTGTATTCTTTCCTTCCTGGAGTATGCTTTAGGAGGAAGGACTAGACCAAAGGATGTGGGTGTGAGTCATGTCAAGGCTCTATAAGGCAAAGATCCCTCTCTGTGGACCACATGGTGGATGGCAGCATGAGAGGGGATGAGAAGCAGGAAGACCAAGGTGGGGGACTAGGGTCATCTATCCAGAGGAGGGGTCAAACCCTGACCCTTTCTATCTGTGCAACCTTGGGCAAATTCATTTTGAGAGGCCTGCCCCCCCCCCCATGTAATATATATCAATGCTTTCTATCTCATTATTCTCAACTGTTAAAAGAAACAGAGTAAGTACAATATCAAATATATGTGTGTAAGTAACATGATGTAATACAATAGTAGCCTGACTTTATTATTTAAGCTAGAAAATAAGGGATAAGCACGTTGAACAGTAAAAACATACGCATGCTCTTTCACACAGAGATACACAGAGCAAAATAAGCTTACCAATAGAAAATGAAAAATGAAAAAATATCTCACAATTATTTTAACAATAGCAATGCCTTAACACGCCTTAGTCAATGAAGGATGGTGTAGTCATAGGAGCATTTCCTATTTGTGCCCCCTCTGGATGATAATGAAGTATGTATGCTTCTATGGAGATGGATCACAATTTCAATAATATATTGTAAATACACAGTAAAATACGACTAGAACTTTGGTTCCCAGCCCTGGGTGGGTTACCCTGCCCCATGGAATCCACGGGAAACTCTGGTAGCAAACGAAATTCAGGAGGGGAATGCCCAGCTCCCATTGAATAATTGTCGCTGTCTCTAACCTGTTTTCTTCGTGCGACTTGCATTATGCTGATTGCCATAAACAGGCATTACGAGTGAGTACAACGTGGGGAATAGAGTCTGGGGAAAACCATGTTTGAATATTTGTTTCTGCGTTTACATGCTCCACTGATGAATGAAATGGTAAATATTTAAAGCCCGGAACTCTTTTCATTTCCTCTTCAAAGACCCACTCTGAGCCTCTCTGGTCGACGGGCATTGCCGCTCCCCGAGTCATTAATCACTCTTTGTTTGGGCCAGGCTTTATTGTTTGGAATTGTCCAACTCCTGCTCTGGATGGGAGAACACCAAGGCACGGGGGTCCTTTGTTTCTTGCCTTGGTCCCGTGGTCATACCTGGAGGCCCCGGGTTTACAGCAACGGAGGCTCCTGGTGACTGTTGTGCACCATGTAGAAGTCACCTATGCTTTTCAAAACACAAAAGGCCAAGTGTAAACACATCACCTGCACTTGGGCACCTCCTTGTGACTTCTGAGAGACTGCCAAACGAATAGCCACCTCTTAGGAGCCCCTCCCAATTAATTTTAAAACAGATATCGGAATGGAACAAGGACTGTTTTACTGGTGACCGATTATTTCCGAAGATTTATTTATGTATTGAACAGGGGAGAGAAATCGATCTGATTGTGCCATGTGGAGAAATAAAAGAATTATCAGAAACACTTGATTTTTTTTTTTTGCAATTTAATTCACAACTATGATGATAGAGTTAACTGTGGGTCCTCAGAGGCCCTAAGATACAATCCATCATTAGAAGGTATTTAGAAGCACATTGGAAAGCCTTGATAATGTATGGTTTTGTGGCTATGCTAATGTGATTTAGGAATAAAAATATAATAACTTTCACCCCAAAATCATATAACGTAAAATATCTTCTGTCAGGGAGTGATTTGTGGGATGCATTCTGCACATGTATATAGGTTTGGACAGTTCTTTATAAGATGTGTGCGTTATTATTTTGTTTACCAGCATCCAGGTACTAAAAAGGGTTTTATTTGAGACACACACTCCAGGTTTACAATATTATATTGAAGTGTATACATCTTCTGGTAACAGCAGCGGCAACAACAACAAATGCTTCTCTACTATATCCACACTAGTGACAAATCTGCCAGGAAGTGACTAGTTGAGACGCCTTTTTATTACCGAAGCTGCCTTGTTTTCTCTACTCAGAATAAAGAAAATCACAGGATCCTTACAATAATAGCTGGCAGCAGGTAGTTACCGGGAAACGCATGTCCCCGACTCTTCACTTTGTAGCATCCATCCGATGGCAGATTAGAGGCAGGAATCTGCAGGTCGGTGACAAACACAGGGTAATAGCATTCAGCTTGCCTAACTGTAAAAGTGAATTCACTGGCGCTCTTTGTTTGATTGCCGACCTGACATGTCAGATGAGAAGGGCCCCTTGGATAACCTGCCAAAACAACAGCACAAATAAACGCCAGACACCATGGCTGCTTGATGTCGAATTACAAACACCGGGCCCATCATGGATTCAAATGGAGCGGCTCTGTAAAAGCCCAGTGGCACCCGTGAGGTGGGGCGAGTGGGAACAGAGTGCCTCTGGGTACCAGGCTGCTCTGTTTTCCTTGGGTGAGATGGGAGCCCGGGCTCTGCAAACACGATGGCAATATTTAGCCTTCATTGGTTTTTCTTATAAAATTTGTCTGATTGCCTGATGTGACGGGTTCGGATGCTGGAGAGACTGCTTCTCAAATTGCCTCCTGTAGCAAGCACTGCTTGATTCCAGCGAGAGGCGGTTCTGGGCAGGAAATCTGTCCGAGGCATGCATCCTGCCGTGTCTCTTTCTTCATGGATTCCCTTTGCGTTGAGACGGAGCCCCAGCTTACAAGACAGGAACTGTGGGAAAGGGGTGATATTTATCTCCTGTGTTGTTTTTAGGTTCAAAGGCAGACTTACGGGGGTACTCATTACACCTCCTACTTGTGATAAAAATCTCTACGACCAGTGACAAGCTTCCCTGGTTGGAGTTCATTTCATCTCATAGGCTGTACAGACTGCACCCCCTTCCCACCTCACCATCCCCTTAAAAACAAACAAACAAACAAAAAAAAAAAAAACAAAAAAAAAAACTACTCAAACACATTATTTCTTTAAATACTAAAAATAGTCTTCTATAATCCTTTTTTAAAATTTGTGCCAACCGGTATGTGGTTTTGAGCACCCACTTCAGAATGGGTAAGCTAATTAAATTTATTTTTATTTTTTATTGTTTTGCACAGATGTGCAGGCATGAAAGCCTCGATCAAAATGGGTTGAGCAGACTCGTCCTTGAACCTGCACATCTGTGCACCTGTGGTGGCATCCTGCAGGCAGGAGGCTGGGCCACTTCACTGTGTTGACAGGTAATGAGCCCTTGTTTTGCACTGTCCACATGCTCTTGCCCTACCAACTACATTGTGCTCTGGATGACCTGCGCACCAAATGTGAGTGGTGCCTTCCACGATGCAGCCTAAATGACATTTAGCAAGAAGCTCAGCTGACCAGGAGCATACTCAGAGGAAGAGTATCCGTAGTTGTTTTGCCCTTTGGGCTGTGGTGTTGAAAATATACTGTACATTTGAAATCTGTCTTCTCTATTTTTAGCCTCTGATTTAAATCCCCCCTCCCCAAGTTTTAAATGGCTGGAGGTAACTGTGTGCATTTGAGTTCTTTAAAAGTACAGCAAGAGGCTGTCGATTTCTGGGTCAGCAATCATCCCAGGCTATGTGCTTGGATTAGTGATTTTTTTCCCCAAAAGAACACAGGTGAGGGGTACATGTTGAACATCTTTGAAAATTTCACAATTTTCTTAATACAGGTACTAGAATGCAAGGGTGTTTCTGTATGAATGGAGGAGTCTCTCAGCATCCCAGTGACATCCTCATTCAGTGAACATGCAGCTCATCAGTCAGAGAACTACGTTTAGGTCAGGTCTTTGCACGGAGGTTATGAAAGCTAATTTTTCCATTGCCAATATTGGTGATTAAATCACCTTGCTTTGCATCATCTGAGCCAATCACAGGATGATGTATTCACCTTCCCCGTGCACAGGAAATAGATGGCAACAATTAAGTTTATTTTAACTGTAGTTATTAGAAACATAGTAAATGGGAAACATAGCAGGAGGATGCTCAACTGTTCCGAGCAGCCCAGGAGCTGGCAGAGCAGGTGCTGGTGTCCTGTTTTTAAATTACATTTCAGCAAGTGAACATAACAAATCCTCCTGTGTTATACATTTCGCTGGTAGCGACTTATACTGGCATTATTCTGTTCGACCTCATTCCTGCTAATCACCCTCCTACTTTTAATAGCTGCCACTGTGGGTGAAACAGCTTACCGCAGTATTTCTTGCTGAAAGAATGCCTGTCAGGCTATTGATGACAAATTAAAATTAATAAAGAAGATCGGTGTTGAATTTGAGGGAATGGAGGAACCATGGCATCCACGTGACGCCCATGGCCTCTGGGGCGCTCTGTGGAGAATAATGTTTTTGGTGTGCGTGTATTGTCTTGAAAGGAACGCTAAAACTGCCAAATCTCTGCCTGGAAGACTTCCTGAAATAGGAGCTGTATTCTTTTAGCCCTCATCACATGTAATTTATCCCTCAGAGAGGCATTTCCCATTCTGCACACCTTAGCTCTTGCTGTAATAATAGCGTGTTTCCAAGGTTCTACAATTTTATTTACCTCGGTGAGAACCTTTGCAAGAACAATCACATACACATCAGAGTCCAGGAAACACAGTAGATAAGTTCAAGTTGAGCACGGCGGCGGCGGCGGCGGCCGCGATCCCTCTGCCTCTGCTCCAAGAGGGCTCTGCCGCCTCCTTAAAGAACCAGCGCGGCTGTTCGTTGAAAGAACATTTTGTGTTTGGGGGTCATTCTTCTTTCTTTCAGAAAACGTCTGAAATCGCAGTGTGTTGATCTGTTCCATGCTGCCAAAAGGAGGAAACACAATATTTCAGGAGACTGGATATACAGTAAATAAATATGTTCCCATCGCTTACATATGTCTCATGTCTACTTATAAATAGCATGTTCATTTGAAAAAAAAAAAAAAAGGATCTTGCTGGGAGATCGGGAGCTAGAGGAAGGTGCTCGCCATCTGGAAGGCTGCTTGTAGATACGAGAAACTGCAGACACTGGCGGCAAGCAGCCTCACTGCAGCTGCCAAGACAGTTGCTAGTGTCCCCAAGTCGAGAGACAGGATTTTTATTAATGCTTATTTTTAAATTAACGTGTGTGTGTGTGTGTGTGTGTGTGTGTGTGTGTGTGTGTGTGTGTGTGTGTGCTACAGACAACTCTCAGGAGTTGGTTCTTATAGGATCTGGGGCTGTAACTAGGTTATCAGGCTTGGTGGCAAGTGCCCTTACCCCCTGAGCCGTCTCACTGGCCTGGAGGACAGAATTTCCACTATATCCCAGAGGTTTCAGGAGAGGATTGAGCTGTCTTTCTCCTAAAGGGGTAGGAGTCTAGGCAGGGACAAGGCTCAGAGAGTGAGTGGTCGCTATGTGGGTGCCGATGTTATGCCACTCTGGAAAAATGAAGTGAAAGTAAACTAAGGTGGCCAGAGTCCTGGAAATGTAGAAGAGCCCCGCAGTCATCACCATACCATCTGTGAACAGAAAGGAGGCATTATCTGTCCCCAGGGGGTCAGGAGCCAAGGCCCAGATCCTCTTGCTCTGGCCCATCTAACTTCTTGCATGGCCCAGATTTCTCCATGTGTCTACCTTTGAAGTTGCAAGCTCTGGGTATATATAGGGGCGTGGGGTGTGAATGACCCTAGCTCACAGCATGCATTTCAGAGAGCCTCCAGTGAGCTGATCTTCAGTTCCTCTCTAAGAGGCTTCTTTGTACTCCTGACTCCCTGCTTTCTACCCTAGTCTCTTGGCCTTTCCCCAGATGCTGAAGTCTGTGGAGCTCAGCTGTGCAGATCTGCCTGTAGTCCATAGCTCTCCACTGGCTGTAGGTTGGTACTGAGGATACCCTGGTTCACGTTCAGTGGGCAATGTGCACTTTGGAACATGCACAGTCATGGACTTGAGTTACTTTGAGAGGAGATAATAATATAGGATCTGGCCATTCTGGAGAGGACCTGAGTGCACACATGGACTTGACATCTCTGCTTTCCTTTGTCATTTCGAGCAGGAAGGATTGGGTCTGCTGCTGGGTCAATATGGCTCTAGGCACTTTGGGTTTAGGATACATGGGCAGAAAGAGAAGGAATATGGAGTTCTGATACTCAGCTACCATAGTCTCATATAATAGTTTGAAAGCTTTGTCTCATTTCTGTGGAAGTTTGTGCAGGGGACTAACTAGAAACTCGACGTTGCAAATTACAATCCAAGACAAGCTAAGAATCGTTTGCTTTTCTTCCCCCCTCAAATATCTAATGATGATGCAATATGCTTTAAGCACCGAGGCTGTGCACCCCCTCTGCTGGGTACTGGACCATCCACTGAACAGGTGTGCGGATGATGCCACCCATTCATCTCATTCCTGAAGTGTGAACTGTTTTAATGCAGGATTAAGAGGGCTGGTGCCTTGAATAATTGAGAGGAAGGCCTTTCGAGTCACAGAGCTGACATACACTAGTCAAATTGCTCTGCCTCTGAGTTGTAAAATAAAAATAGAGAAAATGAGAAATTAATTCAATTAAACATTTTCCCACCCACATTTTACCTTTCCTCACTGCTCTGGGGAATAATTTATGAAATGTATATCGCCAGAAGAGTTATTTTTTTGCCATTATTTTTAACTTAATGAGTATATCTTACATATCCGAGGGAAAGAACAAAGGTTAAATTTTACATTAACGGCACATTGCTACATGGCATGCAAATACCTCTATGCAAATATAAAGTCCCTGGAAGATAAATGTGTTATATTTTTAACCAGTTAACTATGACGGTGAAGTATCGTGTAGGGTACTCAGTGGCTTCATTTTTATATCTTTCTTGTAAATAATGCATAAAGTATGCAGATGGTGTCAAAATATGATTAAGCTATTAGCTTTATAGTTTCCATAGTTAAGAATGTGTTCAACGTGGAGCGCCTAATAACTCATTTCTAAAGTCGGTGACCATTATGAAATATCTCTTGTTCGAGTGAACGTTATCATGTGACATAATGATTTTGCTTAAAACCAAGTTAAATGAGGAGTAAAATTAAACAATATTGCATGAATTGTGTTTGACTAATTTTGTGTCACATTATATTAGCCAAGCTTTCAGAATTCATGTTAATGACAAATAGTGTAGGCCCCCAACATACTTTACATGTCTGCACAGCCACCCTTGAGTCATTAGCTCTTTAGAGGTTCACTTTGTTGGCAGTTTTTGTAGCCACTGGCTTTTCCTGATTATTTTTTTGCCAGTAAAAACGGACGCAATTTGGAAATAGATTTTACACACAGAGCTGGGGACTCAATTTCAATCGCAAGGACATTTTTTTTATTTAGTTTTTAATTTTTTTGTAAGAAAGCAAAAAAAAATCATTCGAAGACTTGAGAATGTCAGCGAGCTGTCTCTAAATCAGACACCATAATGCTTTTGAGAGAGAGAGAGAGAGAGAGAGAGAGAGAGAGAGAGAGAGAGAGAGAGAGAGAGAGAGAGAGAGAATGGTCTCAAAAGGACTTTCTTGTCACGTGATTTTAGGCTTAACTAAAGCCTGGTCAGAGGACAAAATGCTCATCCACTTTGCAAGCCTGTGACCTCCTCCAAGGATAACAACATCTTTAAGCAGTTATTGCTAGGCTGACCTCTCAGCTTTGTGATGTCGGAGGTGGCCTGGCGCTGATACTGGTAAATTTGCTGTGATTTGACCTGCAGGCTTCCTGATCCTACCTGCCAAGCTAGGGGGTGGGGTGGGGGAAATGATGTCAGCTGGGCTCAGCTCTGCCCTTACAAGAGCAGGACTGATTCCAGGAGCAGTGGAGGGGAGCTTGCTTGCGTAATGTTTACATGCACCGCCTGGAAGGAGAACTTGACCTTTATACAGAGCGGTGGTGACCTCCATGTAGTCATAACTATGATCTTTGCTGTTCATATAAAGGGATTTAAAGTGTGGGGAAACACCATGTATGGAGTAATAAAACTGATCAAGTATGAAACAAACATCATGTAGGTGTCGAGGCCGTTTCCCCAAATGTTTGCAAACGGCACAGGCCTTTGCCACAATCAGGCTGGAGGGATGGAAGGCAGGCTATTGGTAGGGAGTGTGGGCTGCAGAATCAGGCACCAGCTGTGTGTTCTGTGAGTGCTCACAGGCCTCGTCTCTAACAAGGGGTGCCTATCAGCCATAGTCGTAGGAAGGGGCACTGACATCCCCTGGGCCTTGGGTGCTTCCTCAAACCATTAGAAAGCTCTGGAACGAAAGAGTTCTACGGCGGCTTGGTGGATTTCACTTGCAGCTGGTCTAAAGCACCAAGTTCAGACTTGGTTTTCTTGCTCACCTAGGTGCACCGTCCTTGGGTGCTAAGGGACTGGAGTGACGATGGAACACTGGTGTTAGGAAGCAGGTGGTGAGTGAGCCATACTCTGCCTAGGCAGCGAGGTGTCCCCTTGGGCACAGGTGTGTCCCATGACCAGCAGCATCTCCAATTCCATGGGAGCTGAGGACAGCACTGGGTAGTGGCTGAGGAAGCGTTTGTGGAGCTGAAGGAGAAAGCCCACATCCTCTTAGAATCACTGTGACAACTGTGTCTCCTGCTCGGGATTCAGTGTCCTGTGTGCATAGGAAGAAGACTCGACCACTTAATAACAGTGCGGGCACCTACATGCATGGAGTTGTTTGTGATGGCCGACCTCTGTCACACACACTGACTAGATTTAGGATTACCCTGAAACACATCTCTTGAGTGTGTCTAAGTGCGTTTCTGAAGAGGTTTTGCTGAGGAGGGAAGACTCTGACGTGGGCATCATCATTCCATGGGCTAGGATTCCGGACCAACTAAAAAGGAGAAAGGGAGTGTGTGTGTGGGGGGACCACATTCATCTGTTTCCTGATGGGATGAAATGTAGCCAGCCACCTCAAACTTCCACCACAAGCCATAACAGACTGTCTCTTCAAACTGTGTTGCCTTCTCAGGGACTGTCACACCATGGGAATTACGCGGCTACACTGTTGCATGGAGGAGTGTCTAGGGAGGAACTGTCTGTGCTTTCTGTTTACTCCATCATGGGTACCTCAGTTTTGCATAATTTCTTCAAGGAGCCTTCAATTTTAACTTTGTTTCGATTTTACAGAGTTTATTTCTAAAAATTGAGACCAACAATAGAAAAACAAAGTGTTCCTTTAGGTAAGCCCTCATACAGACAGTAACCTCTGTTAACATGAGAGAAAATAAAGCATAAAGTCATATGCATGATTATACAATAGTGTGTATACGTGCATATACATATATGAGTGAATATTAGGACAAAGAAAAAACTTCAGTGTGGAAGAGTTCTTCCATTTGTTGCTTCTAAATGTAATGGATTCTTTAAAGAACACTTGTGAAAAGATAAAGGTTATACATTGCCTAGTGTGTACATTTATGATTTATACAAAAGGAACTCTGGTAGAAACCAGTAAGTTTTTCATGTAATATACCTTGGGATAACTTCTCCTCTTGGAGTAAATATATGCATACCTCTTTCTTTTAGAAGTCTGCTTTTGTTATTATCTTCTTATCCAGTCCTGAATTGTTGTCAAGTCCTTACCCCATGTTGGGCTGGGGTTTTACCCAGTGGTAGAACATTTGCCCAGGCATGTGCCATGTGGTGGGGTTGACCCCAGAGCTGCAGCAAACAAATGGTATGAATTGTTTTTAAAGCCTGTGGAAGTCATGAGTTCAGATTCTTCTGGCATGTGGGGCTAGAGAGATCATAATTGCTCTAGTTGTGACTTGACTAATCCCATGTCCTCTGCCCCCCACTCTACCCTGCTCCCTGTGGGTGGGTCCATCAGTGCCACAGACCTCTAGAACTTGTGAATGAAGTACAGCCTTTCACCGCAGCCCAGAGTCAGGTGTACCCATTAGTATGGGTGCCACAGACAAAGAAAACCTTCCTTCAAGTCGCTTCTTGTTAGGCATTTTGTTACAGCCACAAGGAAAGCTGCTTGTACATTGTTACATATAGACACATCTAGAAGGAATTGGTGAATGGCATATATTCGAGACATGGTGAAATGACCTTGGGCAAAGCACTTAACTTTTCAGGCTGTAGATATCTCCCCTAGAAAGGAAAGAACTTTAGAACAAGCCATATGTGCCCACCAGAGGTCTAGAGAAGTCTGGCAATTCCTCCATTCTGAGATTTCTAATCCTGGTCTACTAAGAAGCCACATGTCTATTTTGTGCCCAAAGAACACTTGCAACTATGGCCACTGAATGTCACCACAAGACAGAGCCCTGGGAACCTAATCTGGGGCCCATCTCAGGTGACTAAATTTTTCAGGGTCCCCATTTTTACCCCCTGCCCTCAAAGATAGATTTGCTTGACACAGGAGCTTTCCAATCCTCTTTTATTCAAGAGATCACTTTTAATTTTAAAAAGTCATGTGTTCGCTGTGAGGCAGTGGGCTATTTGAAGTCAAGGGTGAGATGCCTCTGACCCAGAACCTACTCTCTGGGGAGATTGCCTTGAACAGCTTAACATGTCTCTTCAAACATCCCCATATGCCCATGAAGTCCACAGATCTATCCATCTGCATTCCTAAATGCTTTTACTTTCCTGGGTGGGGCCTTTAAGCTTGCCCGCCATTTTCTCTGTTCTGTTACGCATACTGCTCTCGCGAAGCTCACAGCTATGGGACTGTTCCACTGTGTGGGAATCTAGAGGAACAATGACTTTCCACCAACACTGAAACCAATCCACCCGAGCCCACCTGACTGTGTTTATTTTCTTGTGAAGGTTCCTGCCACCTGATGTGGGATTTCAGTAGGAGAGGGCATTTCCGTGAATGGTACAGAACAGCCTCCAACATAGCATGTACTCAGAGCACCAGAGACCGGAAAATTCTAGGTCTCTGAACATGTATCAACACTAGATTTGATCAGTCTTCAACTCCCTGCCAACATGATGTACACGCAGGGATGTAGCTTGTGGCTCTGCTAACCTCTTTCAGATATGTGGGGCCCTAAGGTGATGATTTATCTTTTTCACACTTCGATCTGAGGTCCCTTTGGGCTCATGATATCAGCTCTCACGCCACTGTTCTGCTCTCCTCATGGTTCTGACTTCACTTTAGGGGCTCCCCTTTCATCCCTGCACTTGGCACCTCTGCATCACACTCTTGTGCCATCAGCAACGTTTCATCCACTTGCCTGGTCTTGCCTTGGGATATTGGCACTCGGTAAAGGTTGTTGTTTGCTTTTCTGTTGCTGAGATGAACATCATAACCCGAAGCAATGTGGGGGAGGAAAGCATTATTTCGGCTTACAGGTTACAGTCCTTCATCCAGGGAAGTCACGACAGGGGCTCAAGGCAGGAACCTGGAGCCAGGAACTGAAGCAGAGGCCATGGAGGAATGCTGCTTACTGGCTTGCTCCCCGGCTTGCTCAGCCTGCTTTCTTATACATCTTAGGCCCACCTGCCAACAATTGGTATAGGAGGATGGGCTTTCCTACACCAAATCAGCAATCAAGAAAATGCCCCATAGGCATGCCCACAGGCCAGTCTGCTGGAGAATGTTCTCCCATTGACATTCCCTCTTCCCAGGTATGTCTAGGCTTGTGTCAAACTGACAAAAACTAACTATGAAAACATATATTTGTTAAAGGGTTACACAAAGAGATGGAAAAATACCAGAACACATATGAGGCAAAACTTGCAGCTTTTGACTATCCTGAGAGCTTGGTTTTACGTGCCTTATGACATAACCAAAAAGATGAACTATTTTCCTTTCCTCTTGGCTTTGTGGAACATACCAGCCCTCACTTAAGAATTTCTATGTATTGATATTTATAAACAACCCACACAAACAAAAACTGTGATTTAGTGGATTGACTGTTGGTCTATGAAAAGGCAAAATTGTCTATTGTGTGCCAATAAAGTTAATTTCAAAGGGAAAAATGTGCCATTTACTAAGATCACACATATGGGGCTAGAAAGATGGCTCAGAGATTAGGAGCCTCTGCTGCTCTTGCAAAGGACTGGAGTTTAATTTCCAGAACCTGCATGGCAGCTGACAAAAGTCTGTAACTATAGTTCCAGGAACCCAATGCCCTCTTCTGGCTTCCAGGGACATTGCACACACATGGTGCACCTACATACATGCTAGCAAGCATTCACACACACACACACACACACACACACACACACACACACACACACACACACAAATAGTTTTAAAAAAAAGAAAAGAAAACCTGCAGATGCTCCACACAGCTTCCTGTCCTATGCGGAAGGGAGAGCTCAAGGGAACTGCCTCCAGGCAGTCTGGGAGCCTCTTGTCTGCTCTTCGGTGGGATCCCCTGGATTTGAGATAAACTCAAAGGATTTGAATAAGACTTTAACTTTAGGAAGCTGGATAAATGTGTAAGAAAAGGCAGTAACTGCAATACCTCTTGACTCAGCAATTCAAACTAAAAACCAGTCAGACTAATGCTTGCACTAAAGAATGTGCTGTAAAAAGTCTCGCTCAGGAGCAGAGGGTCTGGAGCTACAGAGATGTTTCAGTGTATAAACCACTTGCCACACAAGTGTGAGGACCTGGGTTTGGATTCCCCAGAACCCATGGGAAGACAGATGTGGATCACATCTGTAACGCTAGCACCTCTACAGCAACATGGGAGGCAGAGACTGGAGAAGTTCACGGACAGTTAGCCTGAATTACAAGCAACAAACGTCAAAGAGACCCTATCCCAAACAAGGTGGATGGTAAAACCAAGACAGACACTCAAGGTCATCCTCTGGCCTCTACAAGTGTGCCTTGACATATGTTCACCCACTCCCACATTCCCCCCAAAATATGAAAAAATTAGATGACTGGTTTATTAAATTATGATATAGGCCCCATGGAATTTATGCACTCAATATAAACATGTGCAATGAATGTATGTGAATATAATATATGTTATTACTATATACATATAACATATAGACTTGGACACATATTAACATAAAACATACACATGTAGTGTAAAAAACAAGTTATCAAATATTGTGCTGCATACGATTCATATTAGATCTCAATATGCATATTGTCATACAAAAATGTCAATTATAGCTACCTGTTACCATTTTTTTCTTATCTAGATTTTTATAGCCTTTCTATTAGGACAATCTGTTGACTGTAAAATAATAAAATTGGAATGCTAAGTGTTCACCTGGTCCATTATCAACAAATGACTCCACGTGTTGGCAGCTGGAGTATAGAGCTGGAGTAAGGTCAAGGCCATCTGCTCCCCAGGGTGGATCAAGTGGAAAGGGCTGCACACATCTGTCTCTCCTCAGCCTTTCACTTTCTGGCCAGTGTGGTGTCTTTTCTTCTTCCTTTGTTTTACAATGAATGTCTCAACAGAACATCCCTGCAGCCTCCACGCAAATGGCTGCATCCTGACCTGAATCCTGATCCTCTTGTGGGTCCAGCAAAATCCCACCCCTTGTTCTAGTTGCCACACCCCAAATCTCTATTGCCTCACCCACTCTGTCCTCTTGGCCATAGTGGGTAAATGTGGAAACGGGACAAGGAAGGTGGGAAGGGCCCACAGGAAAAACAGGCTGGAGCTGGGATTGGGCTCTGTCCTGTGTCCCAGGAGCTGGGGCACATCATGTTGGGCCCAGAAACCACTGATACTAACAGAGTCTCAAGATGCACTTTCACCCTCTGCAGACTCACAAAGAACAACGTCCTTTTGGGGTTGCCACTGTCTCCTTTGGCACTGTGTCCAAAGACTCATCCCTCAGTGCTGTGGATATCATTCTATATAAATAAAACACTGATGGCCAGTGACCAGACAGGAAGTATAGGCGGGACAAAGAGAGAGGAGAATTGGGGAAACAGGAAGAAGGGGGGAGAGACACTGCAGCCACCGCCAGGACAAGCAGCATGTAAAGACGCCGGTAAGCCACCAGCCACGTGGCAAGGTATAGATTTATAGAATTGGGTTGATTTAAGATATAAGAACGGTTAGCAGGAAGCCTGCCACGGCCATACAGTTTATAAGTAATATAAGCGTCTGAGTGATTATTTTATATGTGGATTGTGGGACTGCGGGGCTTGGTGGAACCTGGAGAGAAGCCCTCCAGCAACACCTCAGAGCCACTGTGGGCAATGCCAGGAACAGAAACCTGCTTCAGTGCTGCTCTGGTCAACACCTGCTTGCAGACCTCCACATGAAGCCACCACGACTGTCACAATTGACAGCTGCTTTACCACGGAAGCGTCACATTTCAGTGCTGTAGCCAGTGTCTTGAGAAGTGGCTCATGTAGAAGTGGCTGGCTTTGAACTCTCTGTAGATCTGGGGATGCCCTGAAACTCCTGATTCTCCTGCCTCCACCTCCCTGATGCCTGAATTATAGGTGAACACTACTGTACCAGCCTGAATTTCAGTTTAAAAAAACTTCCCTTCCCTTCCCTCCCTCAGTCCCTCCTCCCTCCTTCTTTCTTCTCTTTCTTTCTTTCTTTCCTTCCTTCCTTTTTCCCTCCCTTCCTTTCTTCCTTCTTCTCTTTCTTCCTTCTTCTCTTCCTTCCTTCTTCTCTTCTGCCTTCCTTCTTTTCCTTCCTTCCTTCCTTCCTTCTTCCCTCCCTCCCTTCCTTCCTTCTTCCCTCCCTCCTTCCTCCCTCCCTCCCTCCCTCCCTCCCTCCCTCCTCCCTCCCTTCCTTTCCTTCCTTCCCTCTTCCCTCCTTTTCTCCCACCCTTCCTCCTTGTATGTGTATATGTGGGTGGGTACATGCAGGCTATGGTATATGAGTAAAGATCAGAGGACAATTTGGGGCAGTCCATTCTTTCTTTCCACCACGTGGGTCCCAGAGACTGAACTCAGAGCACTGGACTTGGTAGCAAATGTCTTTATCCACCAAGCCATCTCTCTGGCCCCTGCATTTCAATCGTGCAATTTGAATGTTACAGAAAAAGCACCAAGGGGTCCAAGTCCCCCAGGAGCCAGTGGATAGCAAGCCCGGTACCTGAGGGCATCTTCATGGCATTGCATAACCACAAAGTCTTCCCTGACCTAGACTTGCCCCCCTATATACTCTGCATAAAACCTGCCATTGCAAGAGATGGGTTGCTTTTATAGTCTGCTCACACCATGTGATAGAGATAGCAGAAACATGGCCTTATTTTGCTTTGTTATTGTTTTGCAGTTAGAATCAGGAAAGGCACATGGTACAGAGGCTTGGAAAGTGTTCCCATATCTCTTTTGAGGGTCCACAAGATCCAGTCTTTTTTCTTCACATCAGGTCAAAGCTATTTTTAAAACAACTAAGATTTCATTAGCCTCTTCCTTCTTTCTCTGCTATGAGTCTGTGGTGGAATTTCCTATAGTCCACACAGTGTGATTCCACAAGAAATTGAATGTGGAAGTGAATGTAAGGGCCTGTGTGTCTCTCTGTGATATTCCCCATATTTATATGTCGATTTGTGATTACTTATTTAAAAGGAACTAATGTGGAAACAATCTTTAAATTATCAGTAAATATGAGTGGATATAACCACCTGGACAAAAGCTCTCTGTAGCTCTGGAAGATTTTGAAGACTATGAAGTGATCTCATGAAGCTGGGAAATTGGAGAGCCACTGGTCTGGGTGGTGCTGAAAACGCCTGTTAAATAGAGAAGTCTGTAGCTCACCTGAAATTATTGCTATTCCAGGTACTTCCACCTTCATATTTATGTTGTCAATACTTTTTATAGTTTGTCTTTTTGCTTTTTCTCCCCATTGAACATGTGAACAGTCTGCTAGGTATCAAGAAGGGCTACATTTGGGAAATACTTTTGGGAGAGGTTTCTGCCAAGGAGACAGAACAAAAGCAGTTAGGGAGGTTGGAAGGACAAAGAAGAGTGTGCTGTGAAATGGTCTTTCCATATGCTGTGAATATGTGTTGCTACCATCGGTTAATAAAGAAGTTGCTATGGTCTATGACAAGGCAGAATAGGGTCAGGTGGGGAATCCAAGCAGAGAGATAAGGAGAAGAAGGTGGAGTCAGAGGAGATGCTGAGCACTTGAGGAGCAAGATGTAGTAGAACACAGGTAATGCCACGAAGCTAGGTGGCAAAACATAGATCAGTAGAAATGGGTTGAATTAAGTTGTAAGAGCTAGTTAATGATAAGCCTGAGCCATAGGCAAAGCAGTTTGCAAATAATATAACCCTGTGTGGTATTTACTTGGGACTGAGAGGCTGTGGGACACAGGAAAACTTCCTGCTACATGTGACGCCCAATGTGAGGCAAGAATGTCCACATAAAATCTGAGAAGGCTTTAAAAAGGGTTCTAGAACACATAATCGGGGTAAAAAACAGCTTCCTAGTTGTGTCTCTCATGTGGGCCATAGTACAGAGATGCCATGTCATGTGGGCCTGAGGTACAGCATGGCATGTGTTTACTTGGGACAGAGCAGCTGCGGGACACAGGAAAGCCTTACGACTACAAGAGCATGAACTGGAGCAGTTGGGGAGGAAGTGTGTTGTGGAGGAGGGCACACAGGCATACACACTGCAGGAGGCTACTGGTGGGGAGGGCCATGGCATGTCCCTAGACTCCAATAGCAGGTGACTACTGATGTTGTAGGGAGATTTGAAGCTGACCAGTTAGTGATGGCAGCACTTAACTCCCCACCCCATGCCCACTCCCCCCAGCTGTGATGGTTACAACTGGATGGGACCTAAAATCACATAGGCGGACACACCTTTGGGTGTGTCTGTGAGGTTATTTCCAGAGAAGTTTAACTGAGGAGGGACAACTTATCCTGAACATGAATGACTCTATCCCAGGGAGTCCCAGCCTGAATAATAATAATAATAATAATAATAATAATAATAATAATAATAATAATAAAGGAGACAGCCAATTGAGTACCAGAATTCATCTCTCTGCTTCCTCACTATAAATGCCATATGACCAGCCACCTCATGTTCCCACCACAATGTATTCATATTCCTTCAATCTACATACCAAACAATGTTTCTTCCTTAATTTGCATGAGTCAGGTGTTTTGTCACGGCCATTTAAAAAGACCCCACATCAGCTGTGCCTCCTTCTTTGCCTCCAAATCACCGGTCAGCAGGCATCCCAAGGCTGATGGTTCTGCCCAATCCCAGAGACCTCTGGAGACTTTGCCAGTGTTAGCCACAACCACATTGGAGTCTGGCCACAGCTGGCTCTGTCAGGCTGCTTTCCAGGAATAGAGTGAGAGCCTTTGAACTGGGGATCAGGGCTGACAGGCACAACATTCCGCTAAGACAGAAACATTCCGTGTTTACACTGTCTGAAAGGGCAGCAGCAGGCCCAGAGCAGCTCCTGAGCACTGGAATGGCTTCTAGCACAAGTCAGAATCTAAATTTTACAGGGGATTGTCAGCTAATTAGCATTAAACTTCAAGTATGTGGGACCAATGGCCTTCCTGTGTTGGATGCCGTGGTAGTATGAGTGTAGAAACTGTTTTCAGACTTGCTTCAGTAAAATGAGAATATGTAAATTTGATATTGGCTTCAAGAAATTACTCTTGTGTGCACGTTTGAACACATGCTTCTGCATGTGTCTACCCAGAAATCACCACAGGGTGTCTTCTTCAGTTGCTCTCCCCCTTATTTTTTGAGATAGGGTCTCTCTCTGGACCTGGAGCTCACGGATCTGGCCAGCATCTGGCCAGCCAGCTCAGCCATAGCAACGTCTCTTTTACCAGTCTTCCTTCAGTGTGCTGGATGCATTCACAAGCCTGACTCTCAGATACATTGTCATACTAAAGCAATTGTATCTTTCTGTTTCTCCAGCCAGCTATTGAGACAAATGAACTCCAGTGGTGAGAGGCTTACAAGGAAAGACTGTGGTACATTAAGTGGAGTTTTACTCTTCTTCCTTCCACAAGCCTGACCCCAATCTCAGGAATCTGAGGACCTGCCTGGGAGTTGCTCTCAATAAACCTGTTGTTACATTTTAATTTGGCTTGATCTGGCTTACTACATTGGTAGAGAAATTCATTATCTGGGGTTAAAAAACTGTTACCGGGTCTTGTGTGGTAGATAGGTAGGCCCTCCTCCCTCAGACACAGGCCAGTAGGCAGCGCTGCTTAGCCGTTCTTGGATACAGTTCATTGGGGTCCTCAGAGGTTATGTCACAGGCTCCTGGGAAGCTTATATCATCCTCTTTCCAAGTTACTCCTGGAATCTTGGGGTGTTAGCCAGTTCCATACCAATTCCGCAGTGTAGATCATGGAACAACAACAACAACAACAAAATCACTTCTAAAATATCTTTGCCATTAGTCACAGGCTTGTGGTTAACCTTCCAAGTGAAATGGCTGGGGGTCTGTCTTTTATCTCTGGGTGGGAGAATGGTAGCAACAGTTGGCTGGGCCTGAGAAAGGTATGAATCCTTTCCTGTGCCCACAACACCATAGTAAATTCCTGTTCCCACCTTGCAGAACCCAACTGATCATGTCACCAGAGATGGGGAAATATTGTTCTTCTTTAACGTGGCTTCAGGACTCAAGGGAGGCCTACACTGACCAGCACAGACACAAGACTCTTTATGATCTCTAAGTCCACCTTTTATCAGGATTCATACATCACTGGAGAAGATGTCTACTTGGTGTTGGATGTGGGGTGGGGTAGGTGAGGTGTCCAAGGCTTATGTCCCAAGCCCTCATTACTTTACCTTGGTCCCATCCTTTTGCCTGATGTTGCCCTGGAGCCTAGTGGGTATTTGTGTAAATGATAATTACACTACTATAATGCCATATCAGTATAATTTACATAACATGAGGAATATGTACCACATTGCTTTTACCTGAAAAATTTGAATTTCCAAATACATCTAGACAAAGAGGTTCTAGGGATGGTTTGTGGATTTGGGTGAGCTCTACCCACTTTGATCTGGAACTTCATGCCCATCATTCTTGAGCATAAGGTACAGTGCCCAGCACCCAGCACCTAGCAAATGCATGCTTGTGTTGGGCCCATTTGGTCTGACTGATGTCACAGGTCTGACCAGAGTCTAGTGGATGGATTAGGATTACCTGCTGGAGAAAGCTCTCAGCCTGAGGCCACTGTGGGGCTTTCAAGGGGAGTGACTGAGACAGTTTGACCAGAGGAACAAATTCATTAATAATCAACATCATGGCTCAAGGGATTCAACCTAGCTGGGGCCTATATGAACGTGTGTGTGTGTGTGTGTGTGTGTGTGTGTGTGTGTGTGTGTGTGTGTGTGTGTAAGCAGTGTTCACAGGGACAAGAAGAAGGCATTAGATCCCCTGGAACAGGAGTTGCAGGTACTTGAGAGCCACCATGTGGGTGTTGGGAATAAATCTAGGTCCTCTTTAAGAGTGTCCAAGGCTCTTAACTGCTGAGCCATCTCCCCAGCCCCTAAGAATGTTTAAGGAGACAGATCAGGTGACAGTATGGAAACCAGAAAAAGGAGCTGGCTGCAGGAAGAGATACATGGTGGAGGGTTACCAGATTCAGGACAGAATCAAACAAGATGGATAAGCTCAGCTCCAATTCAATGAGAATTTTGTTAAGTAAAAGTATGCCCTAGATATTAACATATAGAAATAAAATATTGGGGTATTCTTATGATCAAATGATCCATATTTTAGTTGAGATTCGGATAGAATACCCCCACCCCCACCCCCATCTCTTTTTGTCTGTCTACTCTGGGCTATGAAGAGTTGGCAAAGAAAGCCAGTTCCTTGACCCTTCATGAATAGGTGAAGAGAAGACAAGAGAGATGTGGCAGTCCTGAAGGTCCTGGGAGGGGCCCCTGGATCAGGATACCACTCTGAGCTTTCTCCTAAGGTATAGATTTTTTTGAGGACTCCCTATTATACTCATGTAGAGAGGACTCAGATGTGTTAGGCACACGCCATGCTGGCCCAAGGCCTGTGTGGCCAAGGAGGTGCACGAACGTCATCGCGATGGCAAATTCTAGGGGTGGAAACACCTGCAGAACAGGTGGCAGACTTGCCCCAGATCCAAAGTTGCTGTGAGCTCTGCACAGGTTGAGAGAGACTGGGCCCATTACTCACAGACGGCAGGGGTGTAGCTGTTGGAGTTGTTGCTGTCCCCTCTGCCCAGAGCACCTGTGCACAGGGCTTCGTCTACACCAATGCCATGCCAAGCCTGTAGAGGCTGGCTCCGCTCTGTTGATTTACCTCGGCTGTTGTTTCCTTTGCCCTTGTTCTAGGGAAATCCGTACAGCCAGTATCGTTAGTCTGAGACCTGAGTTTGGCTTGCCTTTCTGTGGCGGAACGTAATTGCAATGTTAAGTCAAAACTAAACCCTTGGCAGAGGGTGTCGCCTGTCAACCTGTTTTAAGGCTGTCCTCAGAGCCAATTTAAATGTCTTTGCAAGTAAATGTGATGAGTCTAGGTTGATTTTGCAGATGGTGGTGGCTTCTTTCAGAAGCACCAATGTTAAATTGATGCCATGTGACATGGAACAAAACCTGAGGATGTCTTCACGGGAATTACAGAAACTCAACCCACCATGGGGACCCGAATCCACCCAAAGCACCAGCGAGCAGACGGCCACTGTGTTTGTATGAGTCTCTCAGGCTCCATAGACAGGGCTGCTCTTTCATTCCGTGAAAGAATGTGTTCCACTGTCTCCGCCCCAGGCATGAATCTAAGACAAATGAGTGAAAGTCTCATTCTGTCGCTTTCAGTGATGTTCAGGTCCATCGAAAGCCACCTCTGAGACACCCCCAATGCAGCATCTCTTCCTGACCTATGCATTTGTTACCTGTGGGCTCAGGCTGACCCTACCTGAACAATGGAGAAAAAGAGCGCCATTCTTTGCTACCTTAGACATGTAGGCTGTGGTCCCTGTCCTGGACTACCCAGCCCAGGATGGTAAATGTGGCTCCCAGGAATAAATTACTGTGCATCCTGCACATCCAAATCTGTGAAGGGGACAGAGATGCCTCTGACGTGTGGTTTTAAAGCAATGAGGCTCTTTGCACGTGTCCAGGACCTGGCGGCAGTGTTCCCCCGTTGGGATGTGGTGACATTATGATTGAATGGCCACACTGGTGTGAATAGGAAGTAAAATGCCTTTGGAGGAGATGCTCACCATCTGAAGTGTCTCAGGGCACGGGTTTTTCTGCAAAAAGAAAAAAAAAAAAAAGCAGGCCAGGCTTGGAAAAGTGAGAAGTGTGGAGGCCCAAGGTCCCTCCTCTGACTGTCCAGGCCCACCAGGCAGCCATTGTCCCTGCTGGCTATATGATGCCTACATGCAGTCCATTTTGTTAGTAACCAAACACACATCTTTGAACCAGGGACCTCTACGGGGGTGTATAACCTAGACTTGATTCTCAGTCCGTATCCAGCTAAGCTCTTGTTCTGTTCCCATTTAGTGCCAGCCATTTCTGAGGGAGGGTTCTGCTCACCCATCCTCACAGCAGCTCTGCTACGTAGTTATTGGCTTCTTTTGGTATTATCTTTAAAACAATATTTTTGAAACCAAAAAAAAAAAAAAAAAAAAGTAGAAAGGACAGTGTTCCCATGTAAGTTTTCTTGCCTTTACTGGCTTCTTCCTGCGTTGAGCATCCAGCCTTGGTGGATGGGTGGGTGGGGTTTGTGCATTCATCACAATCCCAGCACTATTGTTGATAGACGAATATTAACCAGCGTGGTTGACATGAGATCTCAGTCTTGATGCACAGCCTACAAGTCTGGACCGCTGCATATCTTCTTATGTCCATGTTTACAGGTCAGGCACAGTGATTTCACTGCCGTAAGAGTCTGGGGACACAGTTCAGACACTCCTTCCCCTGTCTCGGCAGCCTCTGAAGGTTTTCTGTCTCCCTCACTTTGCCTTCTCTAGGGTGATGTGGTTAGAACTGAAAAGAACCTGTTTAGTCTGGATTGTGCCACATGCATCCAAGGCTTCCTACTACCTCGGGTCTCACTCCTGCTGATCTCTTTTTATTGCTGAGTCTCTCACTGTGGGGATGGACCCTGGCTGATCAGAAGTAGGCTTTTTCATTTTTATTTTATAGGTGAGGCAGATGGATTGTCTCAGTCCTGGAGAAAATAGAAATGGAATTTGAAACCAACTCCCAGGTCTTAACCCCAAATCTCCATCGGGTCTCACCATGTCATGTTCTGGGAAAATCCAAATCGTCATTTACTGTTTATTTTCAGTACCAGTGGCGAGTGTCATTCAATGGCCATCATGTGCCTTGGTTTTTGAGATGGGTATCCCGAGCTGGCCTCAAAATTGCTATGTGGCTGTGGGTGACTTTGAACTTCTGATCTTTCTGCCTCCGTCTCCTACGATTACAGACAGGTACAATCATCCCAGCTTTATGCAGGGTGGGGGATGGCTTCAGGACTGCCACTCAAGCACTCTACCCACTCAGCTATAGCCCAGCCCTTACATGATTTTTTACCCCACATTTCCATGTCAGATTAGAAATCTGTATGTAAGGACTGGTCATTTCTGCAGGGCAAAGGTGTGGAACCCCTGTGCATGCCAGGGTGAAAGTGTGGAGACACGGTGCATGACTAAGGGATCTCAGTTTAAGGGTAAGACCTTCTGGTTCACCAGCACACCCCTGGGGCCTGTACGGTCTGTGAATACCGGGACAGCATTGACATAGTAGTGGGGACACACCACCCATCCCAGGACAGCCCTTTTGCTCTCCTGTGAAGTATCCAGGCAGAGACTGTTTCCGCTTGCTTAAACCCGAGAGAAGAGAAGTCATAGGTCTCAGCTTGGGAATCCCCCCCTTTCCCTTGTCAGAAGAGCTTCAGGAATCCTCCTGCAGGGTATTCTCTGCCTTCATCCTGCCTAAGGCTGATGTGTCTACCCCTTCAAGTGTCCATATTAGTGTCTTGGATTTCATAAGCACTCTCTTCCACAGGTCCTATTGCCTCTGCTGGCCTAGGCTAAGCCTCCACGATGCTCACACTGGTAGCTGTTTGTGAATGTCTCGTGGCGTGCGTTTCCCTCGCTTTGCTCAGCCACCCAGATTTAGCTATTTAAGTTTCCCTCATAAATCAGCCTCTCTGAGCATCTTAATCACTGCCTTCCATTTGTCTGTAGCTCCCTGCCCTCCAAGAAATAAATTACCCGCAATTACTTAAAGTTAGTAATTGAATTTATTTTAGTGGTAGAGAGAAAATTTATCCATTTTGCTAGTAATTTGTAGTCATTTTTAGTAATTGATAGTAATTTTCTAGTAAATACTAATTAAATGTTTCACTAAGTAAAAGAAGTATAGAGTAATGTATTCACTAAGCATTAGTTTTTCCAATTTATCTTTATACCAGCAAGTGATTTAGGTTGAGTTGGTGGGAATCTACTGAACATTTTCTCACATGTTAAGCTTTAAAAAAATGCAGCTGACATGGAGAAATACAGGGTACCTATTCAGTGATCAGCTTCCATGGTACAGATTTGGAAACGAGGCAGAACAAGACCATGGAGCTCACCTAGAGCCAGAGGTCTGCCAGAGGAAAGATGGGGGCCGAGGTGCACCAGACTTTAGTCTTTGGCTCCATCCAGCCTCTGAGGGCATGGGGTTCGAGGCAGAGGCCTGAGCCCAGAGCCTGGAGTTCTGGCACCTTGCTGGATGTCACGGTGGGCACAGTCTAGAGTCTGCCTTCCTGCCTGTGTTGGGAGTTATTATAGGTGGGATTGTCTGCCTGGCATTTTGGGCCACACTGAGGACCAGCTTATGTTTCAGGTAAAATTGGCACACTGACCACAGCACAAGGGCCTGTCTCATCTAGTAAACCTATGAAATCCTGCTGTTCGGCAGTGCTTAGGTTTTAACCAGTAAATTATTATAATTTTTTTCCTTTTAAACCAAGCTGAGCTTCAGTGAGCCCATGGATGTAGGGAATGTGAGCTGCTTGGAAACTTACACAGCTACCCTGACTTCTTGTGTCTGTTTTTCTGGATAAGGCTCAAAGCATGTTTGTTGGGTTAAAGAGAGACATGGTAGTTTTTCCTAGGACATGCTCCCACTTAGGAGATAATATCCCTCAAGAATTAATAAATTAAAGGGGGTTGATATAATCAACAAACACCGACAGGCAGCTTCATACAGCCCTGTGAATCTCACTCTCTTTTCCTGACCTGGAAAACCAGCGGCATTATAACTGACCCTTTCACTATGAACTAGTGTCTGGTTATTTTCAAAAGCAGGAAAACATGACTAAAATACCTTTTCATGTCTCTTTTTAAATGCAATACATTGTCATGAGGAATGCTTTGAAATCTAAATGAACAGAAAACACATTGAAAACAACTACTGTTTCCAAATGTGATTAAAATATTGTTATATTTTGCTTGATTTCTTCTTCCCTATAGGTTTAAGTTTTAATTGCATGCAATAAGAATATAAAACTTCAGCTTGCTTCATTTTCTATTTGATGATACAACAGTTGAGAACATTATATAATATAATCTATATTGAGAATGTAGTTTTAGTGATTGCATAATATACTGTCAAATGTAATTATTATTATTTGTTTTGCCATTCTACTGGTGGTTATTATTTTACATTTAGGTTATTATTTTGCATTTGTTTTACTATTATAAGTAACACTTCTCTGAAAGTCTTTATAAAGCTATTTATGTATTTGGATCATTTTTTTTTTTTTGGTTAAATTCCCAGGACAAAAGTTTGAGGTCAAAGGACATGAATATTTTAAGTCTCATATTACATAATACCAAACTGTCTTGTAAGTACTGATCAGGTTTATCTGGACTCCAGCCATATCTGGGATATCTCATTTTACCACTCCCTCTCTGCTTTGGATAGCATCATCACAGATTTCTGCTAGTTGAATGGGTAGAGAATTGGGCCACATTTAATATTCATTTTAAAAATTAATCTTATAGCTAAATATTGTCCTCATATTAAAACTTGTGATTTTTTACCATGGGATTACTTGTTTCTGCCTGTTTTCCATTAATCTATAGAACTGTCTAGGTTTTTTTAAGTATCTATTTATAAAACAACGTTATTAACCCTCAACCATGTCTCCGCACGTCATTTCTTCTCTGCATTGATTTCTAAGTCGGCTTTCTTAACTCAACAGCGATTCTTAAATGATTTGGAGGACAATGTGGTCCTTTAAATCTCTTCCTTTCCATCAAATACTAAGTTTAGAAGAACATGAGCCAACAAGGCAGAAACCTCTGCATAAAGACTCTGGGTGTGTGAATACCCTTGTGAACCAGGTTTCAGAATGCTTTCTTTCCCAGCCAAGGAATCTTTATATGAATTAAACATGACGCTTCCTCCCCTCGCCATGTAAACACGTGCTGATATACCTCTTGTCCCCATCACAAACCTGAGGGGAGCTCTCTCTCTGATCTCACATAAAACAGGTGACTCTTCAATTAAACATAAACTTTCAATTATAGCAAAGCCCTCTGGGGGGTGGATATCAGCCCCCCTCCCCACCCACAGCTGGGCAGAGCCTGGCTGGAGCCACTCAGTGTCCAGCTGCTGCTGGCAAGGACAGGCTCCCTGGACTCTTGAGGGTGTGGGCTCAGTAGCTGCCCATGAGCCATGGCCTGGATAGATGGGCCCAAAGCCAGCCAGGATGCCCACTGTGCAGGGCAGAGCCAGAACCTTTGAAAGCCTGGGAAGTATTCATTCCTCCCAACCCTGCAGCCCCAAGTCAGGCCAGCTCAGCATGAGGCGCCAAGGTTACTTGAAAATATCACCTTCTAGGAAAAGATCCAAAGATATAAGAAACATGGGCCCACGTTTCTGTTCAGGCCCAGCCAGGCTTCTTACCACTCAGCGGCAGCGGCAGCAGCAGCAGCAGCGACGTGAAAAGATACATGCTCTTCTGTATAAGAATTTTGAAAAGTATATAAACTTAAAAATTTCCAACAGTCAGGGCTAGGCTGTAGCTCATTTGGTGGAGTGTGCCTGCCAAGCATATGCTAAGCCCTGGATTCAATCCCCAGCATTGCATAAACCTGGTATGGTGGTGCCTGCCTATAACCCCAACACTAGGGAGACACAGGGGGAAGGATCAGAAATTCAAGGTCATCCTTGGCTACACAGGGAACTCAAAGCCAATCTTGGATATACCAGAGTCTCATAATAAAACAATAAGACCTTTCAACAGCCAAATAAAGCTAAATCTGCCTAGAAACCTTTATACACACCATAACCCATTCTAGGGTCCTTCTCTGAGGGGACTGCTGGTGCCATTTCTATGTGTCCTTCTGCACGCCATGCTGTTCCTTCATGTGAAGATTTAATTACTTGCATGCTCAGGTATGTATACAGGAGGGTGTGTGTGCAAGCATCCACCTCTATGCTGTTTACAAATGTGTGTTTGGGGTGGGTGCGTGTGTTATATACATGTTCATGTGCATACATGCTACAGCTTGCTCTCTGGAATAGCAAGCATGGAGACCTTTCTCCTTTAGCACTCCCAGCTCCACCTGGCCCTGCTGTGGCTCCCACAGTAAAGAGGTGACCAGGTTAGAAGGGGAATGAACATACTTTGGTAAAAACAGATGGCACGAGATCCTGTAATTTCTCAGACAGTAGACTCCATGGTCAAGTGTTCTCTCTTCCCTTGTACAGTTTTATTTTCTCCTCTGTTTCGTGAGTCTAAGGTTCCTTCCAGTTGTGTGAGTATAAGGTGGAGACAGGAGTTCAATGGAAGATTCAAGACATTTAGAGACTTCACGTCAAGAAGACTTTTGTGCAGCATTGAATACATTTTGCGAGCTGTTTGACGCTTTGTCTTATTGTGGGCTCTTGGGCTGGATGACTTTGTGTAAGTGTAGGCTAATTAGTGCTGTGAGCATGTTTGAGGCAGGCCACACTCGGTTGCGATGTTCTGTAGATAGATAAATTAAATGCATGTCTGACTGGTGACAGAAGCAAACTTGTGCTGAGTGTATTCGGATGTAACTGTTGAAAACATTTATACATTAAGAATACATAGCTGGGCGGTGGTGGTGCACGCCTTTAATCTCAGCACTCGGGAGGCAGAGCCAGGCAGATCTCTGTGAGTTCGAGGCCAGCCTGGACTACCAAGTGAGTCCCAGGAAAGGCGCAAAGCTACACAGAGAAACCCTGTCTCGAAAAAAATAAAAAGAATACATGTATGCATTTATGGGCTATTACCTAAAATCTAAGAATGACAGCAATCACAGTGTGCCTTTTGGCTAACAGTAATGTGTACTATTGTTGAAAGTATCTAAAAGTGACTTTTAGTATTGGAATCAGTGACATCCCATGCCATACACATAAGGAAAGAAGCACACAGGCCAGAGGCTGGAGCCAGATGAAAAAAAGACCAAGGTGAAGACTGAACTTCCCGCTGGCCACCTCAGTGGATACTGTACTAGCCAATTTCCTTCCCTGACTCAGTTTCCTCATCTTGGTGACGGGAAAGTCTCATGTCACTGTGAGAACCTGTTATGCCAATCATGTCAAAATATAATGATGGCAGTCCCTGAGATGAAGTCATCAAGTTTAAATGTCTAAAGTGAGGAGAGGATGAACTTGACCAGTGACCCCAAGGTTCCCCCACTCTTGCTGCAGGAAACCCTTCAAGGCACTTTGAGTGTTCTTAACCTGCTTATCTGGCCTTGTAGAAAGTTCCAGAAGACACACCTGTTCCTAGCCAGTGTTCTCAGGAAGTCAACTTCATTTCTAGGTGAGGAGTTGGGCTAGATGAGCCCTGATAGTCCTTCAGCTGGCTCTGACAGCTGTGGATGATACAAAAGAGATTTCACAGGGGAAACATGATGAAACCTCCCTTGGTCACCCCAGGTATTCTGTGGCAGCTGTGGGTGTGTTACTAAGACAATGGGGTTCCCTGTGGGTGTTCTCAGTCTCCTAAATGAAAGAATTCAGAAATGGATCAAAAGAAGCTCCAAGACAATTTTATTAGAGTTTAAGAGAAAAGCCTAGAACAGCTTAGATGAAAATCCTGGTGTCCATCAAGAGAATAGATGGAGAGAAAGCCATGTCTTTCAAGTCAGGCATGGGATGGAAGGAACGACAGCATATTCAGAAGGGAAGAGCACTCCCAAGAGTGGAAGCAAGCTGGTGAGCTGGGGAAGGAACTCATAAAACCCCCAACCAGCTTCACCTGCTGTTTGTATTCCCCTGGCTTTGGTTTGCTCACACTCTGTTGGAGGAATTCTAGGGAAGGGAAGGGTTGTCAGTCTTTCTCTCAGAATCACATGTACTTCTTTTTCCACACGTGACTCTTTATTCATGTATTATATGTAATCTGCATGTATGCCTGCATGACCAAAGAGGGCATCAGAAAGAAGAGGGGACCAGGGTTGTGAGCCTCCATGTGGTTGCTGGGAATTGAAGTCAGGACTTCTGGAAGAGCAGCCAGGGCTCTTAACTGCTGAGCTGTCTCTGCAGCCCTCACATGTGAATCTTGATCGAGAATTTTTAGTTCCCATTCTCATATCCCAGGCAGGCTTCACCCTGCAGCCCTGGATGGGTCAAGCACCTTGGGACCCCCTGCCTTCAGTGTAGATTCTGGGAAGGAGCTGAAGAGCCCGCAACCTTCCTCTTGGGGGTTCTGCAGACATGCCATCCTCAAGTACGTTCCTTCTATATACCTCACAGCTTGCAATTGCCCTGTCAAAGGTTACTGGTCTCCTGGCCCATCAGTCAGGGAGCCTTATAAGGGTAGGGCTGAGAGTGGGGGTGGGGAATGCTTGCTGAAATGTGCAGTACCTGCTGTTCTCATTGGAGGCATTCTTACGTCAGTACTCTTAGTGTTTTGTGGTCATATAGAATTTTACAGAAGTAGTGTGTGTGTGTGTGTGTGTGTGTGTGTGTGTGTGTGTGTGTGTGTGTGTGTGTGTGATGTTCACATTTTCTTCAAAATATTCTGCCGATTTGAAGGAAAGTCTCTTAGTTACTTTTCTACTATTGTGAAGAGACACCGGGACCAAGGCAACTAATGAAAGAAAGCATTTAATTTGGGGCTCATAGTTCCAGAGTGAGGTAAAAGCCCACTTCAGTTTCATGGCTCCTCCAAAAGGTCACACCTCCTAATCCTTCCCAAACAGTTCTAACAACTGCAGAACAAGCATTCAAATACATGAGCCTATGGAAGCCATTCTCCATTCAAACCACCCCAGAAATCAAATCAGAAATCCAGGAGAGCTGGCCAAATTTCTAAAGAAAAGGATGCTAAAAATACATGAACGTGACGTATTTCCCAAGTTTAACAGACAAATGTACAGCCTGACCTCCTGTGAAGGTAATTTTTAAAAAAATGACATCATATCAGGAAGTCTAGAACAAAAGCCTCAACAATATACTGCAGTGTTTAAAACTCAGCAATGCCCGTATACCACAGCCAGATGCCTGTTGAAAAAGATCTACTTCTATACAGAGCTCCATTTTAATTAAGAAAGACTAATATCAAAGCAGGTTTTTTTTTTTTTTTTTTTTTTTTTTGCATTTGAAATTCCTGTTTAAACTTCTCATAGATTAAGTGAGCTTAAACAGTTGCAAGGCCCGACTTTAACAGCATTATAAAGCACATTAGAGATTGAGAGGATAAGGTACAGCCCTGTTAGGTTATCACCTAACTGCTATTTGCAGTTGTAAGGAGTACTAATGGCGCAGGGACAAGATTTATCGTCACAAAGACATTCTGCTTAACATTAGCCTTGTCGTTCCATTAATAATGACTGCTTATGAGCCATCTCCTTGGCATCTTTGTTGTCCTGAAAACTTAAAACTCACAGCACAATTCTTTACGACGTGTTACATTGCCCCCTCTGGGTACTCCTGACCATTATCCCATTTGGTTATATTCAAAACTGCTGCCTCCAGAGAGAGCATTAGGGCGACCTTTCACCTTCCAATATTCCTGGTTCAAATGGCGTAATAACATGTAGTGAATATTTACAAGCACACTTATACTATAATAGAGTACTGCTGTGAACATTAGCACATATTTTCTGCTCAATCAGGCTTTGATGTAGAGCTTGCCTGTGCACCCCAGAGAACAGGCAGTCCCCAGTAAGCTGTGCTAGGGAAACACCCTTGAAAGGAAGCCGTTTACATAACATAGCTGACTACAGCAGATCAGTGAGCCCCAGCCCCAGCTGAGATGCCAAGTTCTGGGGGATGGCCCGTGTCCTCCCAGCCTCCCTTTGGACCACTCTTGCCTGGAATTCTGAATGGGGCTGCCCAGGATTCTCCAGAAAAAGAGAATTCAAGGCCATATTGCCCTGGCACCAGGTGGTCTGGTGACCTTCGCCTGGGCTTTTACATTTTTTTTTTTTTAATTAATTGTTTTCAGAACTGGGGGCTGAACCCAGAGCCCTGTGTGTCTTAGGCAAATGCCCTACCACTGAACTGCACCCCAGCCTAATTAAAATTTTTATATTAAAAAACAAATGAGAATCCCCTGATCACAGGATGAATTATAAGGTCTCTCCTTCCCCTGCTTCTCACATCAGTCCAGCTTCTTTCCTTAGCTACATCCCTTCCCAGCCTCACTTCTCACCTTCTTTTCCAGCTCTCCTTGAATTGCATTTTGATGAAAGCAACAACAACAACAACAACCTTACTTTGTGTGCTTATGTGTGGGAAGTCAGAGGACAGCTTGGGGGGCAGTTCTCTCATTGAACTCAGGCTTCAGGCTCAGGCTAGGTAGCAGAGATTTTACCAACTGAGCCACCTTGAGAGGGCCCTGCTTTCCTTCAGTGGTCTGCTTCCAGTTAGCCACACCCCGTTCGCAGATAGCTTATAAATGTCCCAAGGGATTTCCTGGTTCCACCCCTGCACACCTGTTTCCATCCATCCCATCTAGTTCCAGCTGGCTCTTTCCATGGAGCCTTTCCCCCTGGAAGCCCTGGTTGACCCACTCTAGATGCTTTTCCTACTCAGGTGGCTTGTCCCAGGCTTCAGGGGGTCTCTGCAATTAGAAGACTGGACATTTGGTCCAGGGGCCTGATTCCAGGACAGGGAGCTTTGCTTGCCCAGTTGGTGCTGGTATGGGCCACCCTCATGCTGGAAAAGTGTGCTAATTAGGTTGTTGAACACAGCAGCGTGTGTACAGGTCTGTCTGTCTGTCTGTCTGTCATCCATCTGTCTGCTTATAACCTACCCTCCCTTTGTTGCAGAGCTAGCACAAATAAGAGTATGGGATTTTGGGGTGGTGTCTGCCTCTCAGGTTCAAGAAGTTAGGGGCTCCCAATAAGACTCCTCTAATTCAAAGGAGGCTTGTTGGGAGGTCAGCTCCCCACAGTAATTGCATGGCTTTTAAGACATGGTTCGACGTGTGCTCTTTGAGATTCATGTTGAAATTTTCAGGTGGGGCAAGGGCCCACCCACCGCTTCTGTCCTCAGACATGGGAAAACCCATGCACAGTCTGAGGATAACATGAAGCTGCGGTCTCCTGCTCCTGTGGTATTTGTAGGGTATGTGGCCAGATCACTGCCCGAAAGCATAGGAATGTGCTGTCAGTGGATCCAGGAAGAAATCCTTCTTGAATGGTGTCCAGCATCTCATGAGGTGCATATGCATGCTTGATGAATATCCTTGACTGGTCTAGTTCATCCCAGTTGGGTTATGAGCCACCAGTATGAATGACAGAGTAATGGGACAGTGGATGACCTCCTCTCCCGGGAATGGTTATTTATGGTGGGAGAATGTTATAATACAAGTCATTAAACAGATTTAAATTCGCCACAGGTTAAGCCATGCGTTACCTGAAACAGCTACATACAATGCAAGCCTGATGTAGTCCGGTTAGTTTTAGCATCAGTGTGTCGCCTGGCTTTGCTGCAGGGTCAGCTGGAGTAGGTGAACCGTCTCTACTCAGTGGGGATTAAGAACACCTTTTGGCAGTTTCTATATTTTACGAAAATATTTTGTCCTCATCTGGTATGGGACACTGCCTGTGTTGAACCTCCCCACCTACTGTTTATTTTAGTCTTCCTAGAGAGATAGTTTTCACTACCATTTAGTCAATGCTTTTTTATGAGCCACATGCTACCGTTAGCACTTGGAATGAAAAATGTAATGTGGCTTTTCAGCAACTCAGAGATGGAAACGTCCTCTTCTGGCTTGGTTGCTGAAGAACAAGGTACTCAGACCCATGAAGACATGGCCCCTCGTTCCACAGCTAGAGAGCAATCCACAGAGCTGTGCTTCCAATAAAGAGGAGCATACTTGGTCTTTGATACCTTAAACAAAGTCCTTAGAGCTTTTCTGTAGTTTTATGTGTGGATGTTCAGAGGTGTGGTGTGTGTGTGTGTGTGTGCGCGCGCGCGCGCGCGCGCGCGCGTGCGCAAGTGTACACGTGTGTGGGGGGTCAGAGGTCCATCTCAGGTGTCCTGACTTGGGAGTTTCCACTGTGACTTCTGAGACAGGGTCTCTCACTTAGACCTGGGGCCTGCTGATTTGGCTTGACTAGTTGATTCATAGTGCCCAGAGATTCTCCTGTGTCTGCCTCCCCGGAGTTGGGATTGCAAGCACATGCCACCAGACCTGCTTTTTGATGTTGGTGCTGGAGATTGAACTCAGGTCCTTGCGTTTATGTGGCAAGCCCTTTATTAACTATCTCCCCCACAGCTCTTCATATAACCAAGGCCCCTGAGAGGGAACTCATGCTCCCATAAATGTGTCTACGCCAATGCACATGCTGTTGGCACTAGGTGGACTCAGTGGGTTAAAAGAAAAAAAAAGCACAGGAATTTGTGAGAGATTAGTGGTGCTGGGGGTGAGTGGGGGAGAATCGAAGGTAGAGTGATGGGGATAGACAGTGGAGTTGATAACTGACCTTTTAAAACCATAAGTGGTAAAGAAAATTTCAAAACAAAAAAGTATCTTGAGGTCTGAATGAGGCAATTATGGAAGTAAGTCTTCTTTTCAGTCCATTTAAATGTAAATACATAGTAAGTCCACATGCTTCTTGACTTGGTACTAAGCACTTTATCATCAAGAATCATTTATTGATCTACTATTTAGGGAGCCTGTGTGAAGAGGATCTTCATGAGGCTGGGGAGAGACAATAGGAGGTCAGAGTGTTAGGTCAACAGGGGGGTCTGGTGGAGGTTTTCATGGGGGAAGGTTAATGCACTTCTTCCAGGGGCTTCAGAAACAGAGTGTCTGGCTGTCCCTTCTGAGCAAGACAGAAGGCCTTTCTTGTGAACTCACTTTTCTGTTAGTCAGTGCCAACACTGGAAGTGACACAGAGATCCAGCTAGGTGAGAAGTGAGTGGATCTTGAGACCTTTCAGTACTTGAAGGAGAAAGATGGGAGAGCCAACTAGTGTCAGCAGGAACACAAGAGCTGGGGATCATTGCTGATGTCGGGAGAGGCAGAAGCCAGAGGCAGAAGCAGGCTGTGTGCAGAGGGCGGGAGGGTGCAGGTGATTTTGTGAGGGTTCAATGGAAGGGTGAACTGCCAGTCATGTGGAGGGCCACAGTGGTGTTTGGTTGGGATTTTATTTTTGCACACTTATGAAGGGAGACTGGTAGAGAGATTAGAGACCTGGAGGAGAAGTCATGATGTCTTTGTTTACTTCACTGAGACTGAGGAGTTGAGACAACAGTGCCAGGGAAGAAGGAGATAATCATTTAATTTAAAAATATTTCATTTTTTGCTTTGGCATACACACACAAACACAAACACACATGGAGAGAAGTTTGTCGAGCCTTTCTTCTCAAAACCCCTAGTCCCACTCTTCTCACTCCTTCTTGGGGAAAAAGGATCTCTTTCGCTTCATGGGTTCTGAGGTTTCAGCTCAGCCTTGGTGACGGGCTCATTGTTCTGAGCCTCTGGTTGAGGGAGAGCACCACGGTTCAAGGGCATAACGGAGCAGCTGCTCACCTCATGGCGGTCGGAAAGCAGGGAGAAACAGACAGGAAGAGGCCAAGGCCAAGGCATACCTTTCAAAGGCAAAGCCTTAGCAACCTGCTTCCTCTAACACTCTCCCCATCCAACTCCTAATGGCCCACTCTGACAAACTTATCAGTGCTATAGCCCACTGAGGAAGCCAGTGCCCTCGGGTAGCACCATCAGCTGGGAAGCAAACCTTTAACACGCAAGCCTTTGGGGGAGGGTGCGGTATTCAAACCACAACAGGGTCCAATGGGTTTTAGAGCAGAGGTCTTGAACATTGTGATGGACAATACAAACTAGAAATCTTTCATCTTAACGTGAGAGTTGGCTCACAAGTATCATATTTAATGTTCACGGAGGAGTCTTTCTTCAGTCGTGCCCATGTGTCAGTGGGAAAAGGCATTCTAGCTTGGTGAGCTGTGGTAGGCATGCCTCATTGGCTGCACCCTTCTCTTTCCTGACCTGGGTTTGTAAAAAGTCAATGTAACCGCCCCACATGCCAAGCCTTGATAGACTACGACAGTATTCGGCAGTATTCCATCTTCTGCAGGGTTGGGGAAACCCCTTCTGGATGTTGGCTTACCCTGCTGTGGTTTTGTCTTCCAGTGGGCAACTTTGTCCTAGAAAGGGGCCTATGGTGTATGTGTTTCCCTCCTCGTCCTTGTCCTCCTCTTCCTCCTTGAAAGCTCTGTGGTCCCGGCAGCTCTTTCCTGCGTTTGGGATAATTACATGCCTGTGAGCTTGGCTGTGCTCCCATAGAACCTAGTTAATGACACTGAATGGGAGTTTCTTGTCATTTTCACATCCCACAAAATACCCTTTAAAAAAAAACTTCACCCCCATTTAGAAATATAAAATGCACTCTGAGTTCCTGGGTCATACAGAAATGGGCAGTAGGTTGGAGTCACCGTGCGGATAGTAGATTGCTATCTCTCCTCCTGACAGAGTCTGTGATCTGTGGCTACTTCAGGACAGTGTAAAGCCATTCTGGTCCTGGGTCTAGCACCTGTACAAGCTTTAGTATTTTCACTCTGATGTCCCACAGGTGGAGTTCCTTTAAGATGAAAGGTAAATTGTTTTCCTAGTCTTCTGTTCCTGGTTCCCTGAGGGAGGATGCTATCCATCCTGTACAATGGGAAGACATGGCTAGAGAGCCATGGCATCTTCTCCAATGTTAATGGGGGTGGGGAGGCATTAGCTTTGCATGATGGCACAAGCTTTTGAGTGGAACTCCTGCTCACCTAGGCTATCTTGGTGGAAAGTGGAGGAGATGAGAGTGCTTCTCGGGTCCTCAGTTAGTAGGTGGTGATGAGTGTGGACTCTCTATGGAGGTACATCAAGCAGCGCACTAGAGCCCCGTGGGTCTGAATGCCTGGGAACCCTGCCAGGGGGGTGTTAGGAAAACTGACAGTTCTGCATGGCAGTGGGCATAGACGAGGATTTGAGAACAGCATTTGGCAGGGCCACTTGTGAGAAAGAACAAAGGAATATGAGAGAGGTTCTCTAAAGAGTGCCCCCTAAAAGGACCTGATCAGTATCTGGACTCGCTTTTCTCTAAAGGGCTGCTGGGACCAACCAGGGGCCTCTATGATGTGAGCTGAACTTATCTGTATTTCAGGACACTCAGGAGCTCAGCTGTGGGGTCCCACAAAGTGCAGGCAGCTAGGTGAGTAAGTCCTCCCCACCCCCTTGCTCAAGGCCTCCCCTGAGAAGTTTCTGGACACAGATCATTATTGATATATTGGAAGTGTCTTCAACCATATGAGGTGGGGGCAGGGGACCAGGACGCCAAATGGCTGATGTGTCCACGAGAGTCATCTCTGTGATTGATGCCCAGGCCTGCTGCCAAGGCAAAGCTCGGCCATGCCCATTCATCTCCCCTAAATATGGATGCATATCGACGTATCCGTTAAATGACGCTGGCTGCAGAGCACCGAGTTGGATTAGAGAAGACCCTAAATTTCTTCTCTTAAAATATGCAGAGAAGAGGAGTTCAAAATACCAACTGCTGATGAGGTCCGAGGGTCTAGAAGGAATTGACAAACATCTTGGAATTCAGAATGAATGCTTTAAACTTTAGGCCCCTTTACCAATCAATATGTACACAAAACTCTCATTAATGTTCACAGGGGTTTAAACATGCACATCAACAACAGCCATTTATTTCCAAAGCTTCAACACCCGCTCCAGTGCAGGCCCCGTTCTGGGGGAGGCAGGCAGGCATGAGGACTCCGGCTCTTTGCTGTGGAATCCTAGCCCATCAGAGCTGAAGTGGTTTAACTGCAGGCTTCCTCACATAACTCTGCTTTCACCTCAGCTTAGCCGCACTTGGGTCCACCCACTGCCACAGATACCAGCAGTGGAAAGCTGGCCCCAGAGTTCTGCGAGCCTCTCCACTCACTGGATCCCAGGCAGGGGCTCAGGAGGCTGTGCACCCCTCCCCACATCTTTCCGAGCCTGCCATTCTACAGTTTACAAGTAAAGGATGGGAGTGGTGACTCGCCCCCTGCCGTCCCCAGACCACCGACACGCAGCCCATAATTTATCATAAAAGGTTACCACTTTCCTTCCCCACTCTGTTATTAATCAGAGCGCTTTGGCAGCCTGGACTCTGTGACCTATACATATGCCTTCTGTTTGAACTTCTTCGTAAACACTGGCTTCTGGGTTTAGAGAGAAGCATGTATGGTGCCCCCCCTCCCCCCTTGACTGTCTAGGTTGTGACACAAAGCAAGCAGCTGTCTTCACACAGAAATCCAGGTCCATCCTCAGGGACAGGTTCTATCTGTTTTTATAAGGAGCCCATGTAGCCACATCACAGGTCCCAGTGTAGCTACTTCTAAAAATTGCAGACTACTTCAGATGCTCCAAAAAAAAAAAAAAAATACTGGACAAGTCTCCCATATTTGCTATTTGATCAAATTCTTTCCCTGAGATGAAGGCAATCCATGTACTCCTCTGGAACACAGCTGCACCCCCCCATCCCAGAGATAGCCCTAAGAATCACTCTGAGGTCACCATTCTTAGGCATATTTCATAGTTTACATCACACATATGTTTCAACAATGTTATCTCATAGTGGCTTGCTGGTGTCAAGGCATGCTGCTCATGCATGGGACAGGAGGACGGCTAAAGGATCAGGTTTGTAGGCATAAGGACCTGCTTTGGAACTCTCAGAACCCAAGGAAAAAACTAGGCATAGTGGCTTGTGTCTGTAATTCCAGTGCCAGGGAGGCAGAGACCAGTGGATCTGTGGAGCTGGCCAGCCAGCCCAGCTACAAAGAACCTCTCCCAAAAAATAAGATGGACAGCACTTAAGGAAGGACCTCCAAGGTTAGCCTCTGACCTCCACACATACATATGTGCACACACACATACACCACACACACATACACACGCATGCATGCATGCATGCACGCACGCACGCACGCGCGCATGCACACAAACCAAAATTTCTATACATATTGTCTATAGCTTGGTTGATTTAGGCAGCTGTGACTCCTAATAATTGATTATATCACATCATGTGATGGATATACAGTCTATTCCATCTCCTACTGATGGGTATCTAGCTTGAGTTCCATTTCTTCCTAATAGCATCATAATGCAGACTTGGGCATGAATGAACTTGCTTCTTGCTGACTTCTATGCACAGGAGCAGGAGTTTCTACAGGAGCTTGTGTAGGCCAAGCTGTGTGGCCCTGTGTCCCCAGCTTCGAAAGGCCATTCTGAATTATGTGTTGTAGGACATGCATGCATTTCATAGCAGCTATAAAGATTCCTGCTACTTTTTCCTTTCTCATATTTAGACATCAGTTGTAACTCCTCAGTTTAAAAATGTCCCCAGTCTGAGTTTCTTTTTTTTTGGTTTTTCGAGACAGGGTTTCTCTGTGTAGCTTTGCGCCTTTCCTGGGACTCACTTGGTAGTCCAGGCTGGCCTCGAACTCACAGAGATCCGCCTGGCTCTGCCTCCCGAGTGCTGGGATTAAAGGCGTGTGCCACCACTGCCCGGCTGAGTTTCTACTCTTACTTCTCAGGATAGGGGCAGCTGCACTTTGGTTACGCACACTGCCTGCTTATATTACCTGCTAGTTTTTTTGTTTTTTTGTTTTTTTTTTCTGTTAAGGTATCTGCTTTTTAACTCAGAAGAGTTTTTTTTTAATGACCTATGTATATAAGAGTATAGTAATCTATTTCTAATAAGTATTGCATACATTTTATCCCAGCCTATGGTTTTTCCTTCTACTTCTATGTTCTACTGTTTTTGGAGGAGCACTTATTTTTAATCAATTAATTAATTAATTCTCTTGACGGAGATAGAACACAGTACTTCACATGGACAAAGTGTGTGCTCTGCTTCTGAGCTACAACCCTCATCTAATGTTATCAAAATTATTAATTTTTCTCTATACCCTGTACCTTTTGTTTAAATACTTTTTTTCCTATCACAAGACATGTTAAACATGTCTATTGAATATTTTCTTAAACTCTAAAATTTATTTCCTATTTAGGTCTGAACTCTATCAGTGTGGCTTTTGGAGGTATGTAGTAGTATCTAATTTGTGTTTTCTTACTGGTAATCAACTGGCACAACTTCATTCTCTGAAAAGTGTACTATTTCATGATGTTCGTTGCTGTATTTTATTGCTACATTTATCCACCCAGAGCAGAGCACACACACACACACACACACACACACACACACACACACACACATACACACATATAAGGGTTCTAGGAAGGCAGTGACATAAGATCACAAACACAGCCCTACTAAGTAGAACATGCCCGGTTCCCCATCCCTCCCTGGAATCCACTTCCTTCCCTCTTTCCTCCCAACTGTTTCAGCCGCGTTCCTCCCACCCCCACCCCCTGGATGTGTGTTCCTACATAGACTTTAGTTTTGCCTTTCTTTCCACTTCATAGAAGTGAGAACCCACCATGTATGAGTTTTGACCCTCTGTTTGGCCTTTTATCTTTCCACGCAGTGGGAAGCGCTCTCTCATCTAACAGGGCTTCCCAACAGCCTTGATGCTGGAGAGGGCCAGCACTCATGGTTTAGTTCAGGGCTCTCTTGACTATTCTTGACCCTCCTTTCTTTCTTGTGAATTTAAAGATAAGCTTGTAAAGTGTCACAAAAAGCCTTGTTGGTATTGTAATTATAATTACATTGACTCTGAATTCAACTGGGCAGGTTTGACAGGCGAGGCGTGAAGTTTCTAATTCTTGTCTGTGATTATTTTCTCCCATATTTAGGGCTTGTTTTTATGTTCGTTGAAGGCATTTCACAGCCTCTTAATGGATCGCTGGCAAATATTTTTTAGATTTATTTCCAGGAAACCTGACATTTGTTTTTATTATAAAGAGGAACTTGGTATTTATGTGGAATGTGGATGTCTGGCAATGGACATGACTTTATGTGTTGATTTGGACATTAATTTTCTAATGCTGCTGTCACACATGTCACAGGCTCAGAGCCTGAAGTCCATGGGAGTGTATCATCTGGCAGTTTTGTGGGTCAGGAGTTTGACAGGTGACTTATGAGGCATAAACACAGGTTTGGGCAGAGCTGTGCTCCCCTTGAGGAGCCCCATGAAGAAGCCCTTTCCATATCTTCTCTGCTTCTGGAGCCATTAACATCTGCTGGCTCTTAGACTCTTCATCCAGCCTCAAAGCCAGCAACACCATGTCTCTCCTTCCTTCTCCCATGGGTGTGCTGCACTTTGAAGTATTGATGGGATTAGACTGGGTCGACCTTGGATGACCTCGGGGAATCTCCTCATCTCCAAGTCCTTTATGTTGGTCTTACCTACAAAGTCCCTTTGCCGTACAAGTGAGCATACATAGCAGACCTGGGAACTAGGATGTAGGCATCTTTGAGTACATCACTATGCCTGCTACAGTCTCATAGCTGGTTATCAAAGCTGAACTCTTTTGAATACTTCTCTGTAAGACTTTCTTAAATTTACAAATGGACTATCATCTTTTCCTTTCATATTTCTCAAACATTAATTATTTTCTTTTCTTATTGCATTGGCCACACCCCCCCCCAGAACAATTACAATATTTTACAGGTATTTCCCCCTTGAATTGATTTTATTTTAGTTATTATTATTGTTGCTGTGTGTGTGTGTGTGTGTGTGTGTGTGTGTGCACATACAGATACACACATGTCACAGCACATATATATGGGGGGGGTCAGAGGACAACTTGCTCTCCTTCCACTGTGGGTCCCAGGGATTGAACTCGGGTTGCCAGACTTATGTACCCAATGATTTCAGTGGCCAACTAACCTATCTTGCAAGCTCTTTTTCTTGGCCTTACTCAGAATTCTTAAAGTTGCATATGTGTTGTAGCTTTTTAATAAGGGGTTGTGTTACTGTTTCTAGTTTATAAGTTATAAATATTGTGATTATGGATTTAAAAAGTCATCTTTTTGATACTGGCAGCTTGAAATTAATATTACATTTTGAGGCTACATATTATTAAATTCTCTTGAAGAATTTTACCATTTGATGGTGTCAGTATGAGTGCTAATACTTTTGTATTAACTAGCATTTTTGTTATAATAAAGTAGATATCATACCTTTTCTTTCAAGTAATATATGTAAGTTATAACTTGCTCTTTATTACCAAGTTTTGGGTTGGTTTTGACTTTGAAATTTGTTAATTTAAATATATCTTGATTTCTTAAAATACCCCAAACTCAGCCAGATAACATGTTCTTATAATGTATACGATTTAATTCATTAGTATTAACTCATTAATTAGCATGCCTGTTCTTATGTGGACCATGTGATCTTTTTTGTTAGTACCATTTTTTCCTGGCTTATTTCCTCTTTCTCCCTAGCCCCGCTACCATATTTATTTCCATACTTTTTATCTTTTCATTGTTTCCAAAATCAACAAAATATTTATATATTTTATATTTATTTCCTCTTCTTTGGAAATTTTAGGTTACAGCTCTACTCTTTTGGCAATCATCCTTAAAGTTTTAAGATATTGTAGGTGAAGAATTT